>NW_027922176.1:0-227 GCF_054177405.1 Leptonychotes weddellii
AATCTTTAAAAAAATAAAAAAATAAAAAAATAAAGGCACATTAGTTATTTCAGAATACCATAGCCCCAGGCAAGTAGCATCCAACCAGGAAAACCTGGTTTGTTAAAGAATCTCTAGACACAGGCTGTGGCCTGGCAAGGCGGCGTTCTTCCATGTTTACATAACACGTTCATCTGAGGATTTCACATACTTCACAAACATTCACTTGTCAATTTTCACAGCATCTC
>NW_027922177.1:0-227 GCF_054177405.1 Leptonychotes weddellii
TCTAAGAAGGGGAGCAGAGGTGCTAACAGAGCTAATGGGGCACGTGGCCCAGCTCGAGATCTGAGTGCTCTGATACGGGGCGGGGTGGTACAGGGGCTTCCAGGGTAGATAGGAATTTTCGCTGGTCCCTGTGGCCACTAGCTGGAGGGTGAAGGACGGGGATGCGTCAGGAGGGGCCTGGGCCCCCCCGGGGAGGCGCCGGCTCAGTGCCGCTAGCCCAGCAGGGT
>NW_027922178.1:0-227 GCF_054177405.1 Leptonychotes weddellii
CCTCGTCTCAGGTCCTTCTCACTTCAGCCCACCTGGATTCAGAGATGACAAATAGAGGGATATAGACAGGAATCTGTAATTACAACTTATGAGGGACCTTCCTAGAGTCATGCACAGCCAGAGAATTTGACAGACATTAATGAACAAAACAAAGACCCCGCTTTCAAGGAGCTTATAAGCAAGCAGGGAGAAATAGACAACAAACAAAATAAATAAGTAAAATTGCA
>NW_027922179.1:0-227 GCF_054177405.1 Leptonychotes weddellii
GAAAACGCCCTGCCATGCATTATAATCGTTCCTGCCCTCTCCTCCCTCATCGAGACTCCAGAGGCTCTGTCCTCCAGGTCTTCCCCACCTGGTCCATACAGCATGAGCTCTTGCAATGTCTAGTCTCCTTATCCTTAAGAATGACCTCCCATTAATATTATGCAGCCATCAAAAGGAATGAGATCTTGCCATTTGCAACAACGTGGATGGAACTGGAGGGTATTATG
>NW_027922180.1:0-227 GCF_054177405.1 Leptonychotes weddellii
AAACTTGACAACTAGTACATTATAAGCACAAAAGGTTTTAAATCAAAAGCCTTCCAATACGGAAGAATTCACATGAAACTTTTAGTTTAAAAAATAATCATTCTTGTAATCTAAAGAATATTAAAAAAAAACAAATACCTTAGATAAACATTCCTACAAAAGACTATTTTCTTGTATCATCTTCTCCTTAAAAAAAAAAGCAAACCAGTTCACTATCTTTTAATAAT
>NW_027922181.1:0-227 GCF_054177405.1 Leptonychotes weddellii
CGCTTAACGACTGAGCCACCCAGGCGCTCCAGCAGCAACGTTTTTATAGAATCAAATACCCTCTGTCTGTCCCCGAAGACCCGAATACTGCGTTTGGTCACTTGCGTCTTTTTAAATCTGTAACGTTAGCTGCCGAAGAGTGCACAAAGAGCTCATTTTCATGAATTGAAGGAAAAATAAGGAATCCTGAAAAGATATGCAAGGATCTACAAAAGTGGTTGCTTCTG
>NW_027922182.1:0-227 GCF_054177405.1 Leptonychotes weddellii
GTCAAATAAATAAATAAATAAAATCTTTAAAAAAAAAAAAAATTTAGGACGCATGTAAGCGTAAAAGAGGGCGCTATTAATAATCATGTCAAGAAAACAGCATGATCATAGGGATAGAAAGAGGGACCACCACACAGCAATAATGTGAAATGATAAAGCTGACTAGCATGGAAGAGGGACTTGAGGCTCATCCGGCTGTTCTAATAATCATGCTGTCACACTCCCTG
>NW_027922183.1:0-1368 GCF_054177405.1 Leptonychotes weddellii
GATCTCAGGCCCCACTAAGGAGGTATGACCTGTACTTTGAGAGGCTCTGACTAGCCTCACAGGGCCCTGCTTTCCCTGGGTCCTCCTGAAGCCTCTGTCCCCGCCACACTCAGGCGTGGTGACTCATGTGACTGACCACTGTTCCTGGAGACTTTAATATGCTCCTCTCTGGGATGATCCCCTGTTTGATGAACCCATGTCTTCTTTCTTCACTAATTTTCAGCTTCCCATGAGTTGTTTCCAAATTACGTTTTTTAATTGAGGAAAACAAAATTTTTTATCAACTCTTCAGGCTATTTTATTTTTTCACCATTTCTCCAGTAACAAAAATAGAAGTGGAAAGGAGGAGATTACCATAGGAAAAAGCCCGGGAGCATACAGAATTGCTTTATGCACGGTTTTGGTTGTGCACGAATCCAGTGAAACCCAGATGAAGAGCCAGACCTCCAGCTGTGTATCATTCCTGGCAATATCCGGACGATGGGATGAAATGTGGCCTGTGGCTCTAAATCAGGGCTTTCACTCTTGGCTCTATTGACATTCTGGGCAGGGTCAGCCTTAGTTATGGGGCATCCTGTGCATGACGGGGTGTGTAGCAGCGTCCCTGACCTCTACCCACTAGAGGCCAGTTGCCATCCTCCACCGTTGTGACAACCGAAATGTCCCCAGATATTGCCCGGTATGTCCTGGGTGCAAAATCACCCCTGGCAGGAACCTCTGCTCCCAGGCTCGGCTGTAGCCTGTACCTGCAGTTCCACGCAGCCTTGTGGCCGATGATGATGTGTCACGTGGGGCTTGATCTGGCCGAGCGCATCCGCAAGCAGCCCTGCCAGGTGTAATTTGCTGACGTTTGTGATTTGCCATCTTAGTGAAGTGGGGGACAAAACATGGACTCATGCAAAGCAGTGGGCTCAGGGTCCATCCCAGGTCGCATCTGCACAGTCTCAATGCTCCTGCTGGGGGGCATCTTTGCCTCCTCTGACGCCCTACAAACTAACATCGTGGATGCCCCAGAACTGACTCTGCCTCTTCCTGATGGCCTCAGGGGCAAATCACGGTAAAAATAATCTGGGGCTTCTGCGACTATTATCAAAATGGGCCATTTGGGGACCTGTCACCATGTCTGTTTCAGCATCGGTGTCTGTGATGACGTCTGTGGGGGACAGGGACCAAAGCTGCAGTCGATGCGGGGACCACAGACAATCCCGTGGCCAGGATGTGTCACTCACTAAGATGAAACCCACGTCACAACTGTGGGTCTAACGTTTCCTAGGGATTCCTTCCAGGGGCAGGAGGGATGTACAACCACACGGTGACTGTCCCGTGTTTCAGAGCAGGTCTGTCCCTGCCGGCGGCGAGCGGAGGGAC
>NW_027922184.1:0-227 GCF_054177405.1 Leptonychotes weddellii
AGAGAGAGAGCACAAGTAGGCAGAGCAACAGACAGAGGGAAAGGGAGAAGCAGGCTCTCCGCCGAGCAGGGAGCCCAATGCGGGGCTCGATCCCAGGACCCTGGGATCATGACCTGAGCCGAAGGCAGCCGCTTAACGACTGAGCCACCCAGGCGCCCTCCTTTTAAGTTTTAGTTGTATGAGGTAATCATTTTTTTTTTTTTCCCCAGAGTACATAGGATATCACA
>NW_027922185.1:0-227 GCF_054177405.1 Leptonychotes weddellii
TTCTTGTCATCACTTTTCAAATTTTAATCTATTTCACAGAAAATCTTCCTCAAAGTAACTTTTTAAGTTTTAAGAATTTCAGAAAATTCTTAAGTTATGCTGTAGAGGGATAAATAACACTATATACCCTTCAGACAATGGAAAGAAAATTATTGCCCACATTTTCATTTTCTAATGGCATTTTGCTTTACGATTTCATTGTTGTTTGTGATCAGAAAAAATTGTCC
>NW_027922186.1:0-227 GCF_054177405.1 Leptonychotes weddellii
AGTCGGTTAAGCGTCTGCCTTCAGCTCAGGTCGTGATCCCAGAGTCCTGGGATCGGGTCCCACATCAGGCTCCCTGCTCAGCAGGAAGCCTGCTTCTCCCTCTCCTGCTCCCTCTGCTTGTGCTCTCTCTCTCTGACAAATAAATAAAAATATTTTTTTAAAAAAATCATGCCCAGAGAGAAATGTATAGCTTTAAACAAGTATATTGAAAAACAGGTAAGTCTTAA
>NW_027922187.1:0-227 GCF_054177405.1 Leptonychotes weddellii
AACTACTGCTTAGATTTTTTTCCATCACAATTAGTTTTCCCTGTTCTCTAAGTCATATAAAAGAAATCCATATAATAAATATTTTAATTGAAAGATTTTATTTTTCACTCAACATAATGTTTTTGATATTGGCTTATGGCATTCCCTTTATCAATAATATCTTCTGGTTATTTACCTATTCTCTTATTGATAGACTCCTAGCCTGTTTCTAGCTTTTGGTGATCATG
>NW_027922188.1:0-227 GCF_054177405.1 Leptonychotes weddellii
GACCCATGAACTGAACCTGATCCCTCCGTTCCCTGATCTTGACATGTATGTTCTTCCCACTGTTGTGCCCACTGTCCTGTTTCAAGGATGTAGCCTTGAGAGAGTAATGTGTTATTGAGACCATCTGGACTGAATATATGACTGAACCCTATTAAGGCCCCTATAAAAAAGTCTTCAGATTCTGGCAGGCAGGTGTGGAGAGCTATTCATCTTGCAGCCACCCAGGA
>NW_027922189.1:0-227 GCF_054177405.1 Leptonychotes weddellii
AGATCTAGGATAACCATACACTTTAACCGCCCCGTCAGGATAGATGACAGTAACATCATTATAAATACAAAAATTAGGGTCATAAGAGTCTTCGTACTCTCCGCCTATAAAGACAATACGCCCATCACTAAGCACTGTCTTGCTTTGTCCCATACGCTCAAAACACCATAACGCAGATACATTGCGCCTGTTCTCTTGGAGGTCTTTCTGAAGGTCTAGGTCAATAA
>NW_027922190.1:0-227 GCF_054177405.1 Leptonychotes weddellii
TTTTTTTTTTTTTTTAAGATTTTATTTATTGATTTGAGGGAGAGGGAGAGAGAGCATGAGCAGGGAGGAGAGGGAGAAGCAGGTTCTCTGCAAGCAGGGAGCCCAACATGGGGCTCAGTCCCAGGACCCTGGGATCATGACCTGAGCCGAAGGCAGACGCTTAACTGAGTGAGCCACCCAGGCCTCCCTGCGTGCCAGCTTCTTATCTGCTTTGCAAAATACTCTTC
>NW_027922191.1:0-227 GCF_054177405.1 Leptonychotes weddellii
TTTGTACAACATTTTTGTAAAGCCAGCCCAGCATTTATCAGCTTTATATGCAGAAACTCCATGAGAAACCATTCAAAAGACATTTCTCCTCTGCTGGATTCACTACTTACAGCACCAAGCATAGCTGAAACTGCTTAACAAAATGTATGCCTCAAAAAGAAATTCTGTGTATGCAATGCAAAGCCTGAGAATGTAAAGACAGAGATGAACCTGAGCCAAGTGTAAGT
>NW_027922192.1:0-227 GCF_054177405.1 Leptonychotes weddellii
AAACTTGACAACTAGTACATTATAAGCCCAAAAGGTTTTAAATCAAAAGCCTTCCAATACGGAAGAATTCACATGAAACTTTTAGTTTAAAAAATAATCATTCTTGTAATCTAAAGAATATTAAAAAAAAACAAATACCTTAGATAAACATTCCTACAAAAGACTATTTTCTTGTATCATCTTCTCCTTAAAAAAAAAAACAAACCAGTTCACTATCTTTTAATAAT
>NW_027922193.1:0-227 GCF_054177405.1 Leptonychotes weddellii
GCATAACACCCAGTGCTCCATGCAGAACGTGCCCTCCTCAATACCCACCACCAGGCTAACCCATCCTCCCACCCCCCTCCCCTCTAGAACCCTCAGTTTGTTTTTCAGAGTCCATCGTCTCTCATGGTTCGTCTACCCCTCCGATTTCCCCCGCTTCATTCTTCCCCTCCCGCTACCTTCTTCTTCTTCTTTTTTTTTTCTTAACATATATTGCATTATTTGTTTCA
>NW_027922194.1:0-1368 GCF_054177405.1 Leptonychotes weddellii
TAACAATTGTAAATATCTATGCCCCCAACATGGGAGCAACCATCTACATAAGCCAACTGTTAACCAAAATAAAGAGTCATATAGATAACAATACGTTAATTGTAGGAGACCTCAATACTCCACTCTCAGCAATGGACAGATCATCGAAGCAGAAAATCAACAAAGAAACAAGAGCTTTGAATGACACACTGGACCAGATAGACCTCATAGATATATACAGAACATTCCACCCTAAAACAACAGAATACTCATTCTTCTCGAGCGCACATGGAACTTTCTCCAGAATAGACCATATACTGGGTCACAAATAAGGTCTCAACCCATACCAAAAGATTGAGATTATTCCCTGCATATTCTCAGACCACAATGCTTTAAAATTGGGACTCAATCACAAGAAAAAATTTGGCAGAAACTCAAACACTTGGAAGCTAAAGACCACTCTGCTCAAGAATGTTTGGCTCAACCAGGAAATCAAAGAACTTAAACAACTCATGGAAACCAATTAGAACAAAAACACATCAGTCCAAAACCTATGGGATACTGCAAAGGCAGTCCTCAGGGGGAAATACATAGCCATTCAAGCATCACTCAAAAAAATAGAAAAATCCTGAATTCACCAACTAACTTTACACCTTAAAGAACTAGAGAAAAAGCAACAAATGATGCCTAAGCCATGCATTAGAAGAGAAATAATTAAGATTAGAGCAGAGATCATTGAATTAGAAACCAGAAACACAGTGGATCAGATCAATGAAACTAGAAGCTGGTTCTTTGAAAGAATTAATAAGATTGATAAACCACTGGCCAGACTCATCCAAAAGAAAAGAGAAAGGACCCAAATTAATAAAATTATGAATGAAAGGGGGGAGATCACGACTAACACCAAGGGAATAGAAACAATTATTAGAAATTATTATCAACAACTATATGCCAATAAATTGAGCAACTTAAATTGAGCCTTCCTGGAAATCTATAAACTCCCAAGACTGAAACAGGAAGAAATCGACAACCTGAATAGGCCAATAGCCAGTAACAAGATTGAAGCAGTGATCAAACACCTCCCAAAAAACAGAGTCCAGGGACTGATGGATTCCCTGGGGAATTCTACCAAACATTCAAAGAAGAAATCATACCTATTCTACTGAAGCTGTTTCAAAAAAGAGAAACAGAAGGAAAGCTTCCGGACTCATTGTATGAGGCCAGCATAACCTTAATCCTCAAACCAGGCAAAGACCCTATCAAAAAGGAGAATGTCAGACCAATATCCCTGATAAATATGGATTCCAAAATTCTCAATAAAATCCTAGCTAATAGGATCCAACAATACATTAAAAGGATCATCCACCACGATCAAGTGGGATTTATCCC
>NW_027922195.1:0-227 GCF_054177405.1 Leptonychotes weddellii
TTCTGCAATCTACATTACAGCTCCCAGGATTTCCCCTGCAAGAAGCCCCCTCTTTATCTGAATACTTGCTGAAAAGCTGGTCTCTCATAAAATAGAAATAGATCCCACTCTGAAGAATGCAGGCCGTCCAGTGCAGCCTGAGAAAAATCATAACCCGGGAAGAAAAATCTTAAAAAATATTTTCTTAGCTTCTTGATTAATGGAGTTGAGTTGGGACATTATACAGA
>NW_027922196.1:0-227 GCF_054177405.1 Leptonychotes weddellii
TGCGGAAGAAGGGCTGGTCTGTGGCCTTGTGCCTCATCCTTTTTATCCTGCTCCCCGGCTACCTGTGGTCACGGGGTCCCCCTGCCGGGCTTGCCGGGCTCCAGGGGCCTTCTCAGAGGCCCGAATTGCTGTGGGAGGGGGGCCGGTGCCCTTAGCTGGGTCTCCGCTCCTCCCCCTGGAGGCCTCCCTGACTGCCCTGTCTCCTCCGAAGTCACTTCCCGTTCCAG
>NW_027922197.1:0-227 GCF_054177405.1 Leptonychotes weddellii
TTACTGCTAGCCATCCCAGAGCAGAAATGTTTTCTAGGAACACAGCCACCTAGTGCTTTGATGACTCACTAGGCAGTAGGACACTAAAGAGCAGAGCCAGATATCATACAATGATTTATGAATGTGGCCTTCAGTACCTGGTGACACAAGTATGAGGGTATAGGAATCTATGACAACTTGAAATTCTCTGAAGTCTGACCGCATGCATGAAAATTGGTAGAATTTCT
>NW_027922198.1:0-227 GCF_054177405.1 Leptonychotes weddellii
ACCTCCACCCACCACACTCCCTCCTCTGAAGATTTTCCGTTGCCGAGACATATCACAGAATGGGAGTTCAAGTGGAACCTCAGAGAAACGAAGCAGAACGCGCTCTCTGCATACGTACCTCCAGGAGCACAGATCATTCCATTAGGGTGAGGGTGGGGCACGGGTTCTTGCCCCGCTGGCTGCAACTACCTCGAAGGCCGCCCAGGAACAGGAAAAGAGCAACTCGA
>NW_027922199.1:0-227 GCF_054177405.1 Leptonychotes weddellii
TTTGTACAACATTTTTGTAAAGCCAGCACAGCATTTATCAGCTTTATATGCAGAAACTCCATGAGAAACCATTCAAAAGACATTTCTCCTCTGCTGGATTCACTACTTACAGCACCAAGCATAGCTGAAACTGCTTAACAAAATGTATGCCTCAAAAAGAAATTCTGTGTATGCAATGCAAAGCCTGAGAATGTAAAGATAGAGATGAACCTGAGCCAAGTGTAAGT
>NW_027922200.1:0-227 GCF_054177405.1 Leptonychotes weddellii
ACTTGTATGGGAAACATTTTTGTTTCCCTAGAAAACTTCGTGTACAAGGAAACTGGAAATCTTTTAGGTGGTTACTAATGAAGCTATGGATAAAGCAAAGGAACTGGTATTTGAGTCTACATAGGCTGGAAGGTGAGGTCATTTATAAACGAGAAATATGGTAGCTTTCCAGGAAGTATGTGTGAGCCCGCTGCATGCTGTGTCCCCTTGGAAAGATGCCTTCAGCT
>NW_027922201.1:0-227 GCF_054177405.1 Leptonychotes weddellii
CAAAAGTAAAATGCTTCACACTGCACTTTAAACAGGACAGGGGCTTTCTTTTCTGAACAAAAATGAGGCTGTGACACCCACGTGGATGGGGAGAGGATACAGGCCACTTCTGCAGGAATCTCCTTACAAACAGATGTCAAGGTCAGGTAACCTGAGCAGCCCAGCAACCCAAGACAGGCCATGTGTGTGAGGGAAACCCTCATCCTGCAGTTAATGTCCTTTGGGTC
>NW_027922202.1:0-227 GCF_054177405.1 Leptonychotes weddellii
GTCCAAGTCTGCTCTCCAGACCAGGCTCGTTCCACAGGCGTCCCTCTCATCCCACATCAATCTCTCTGAACTGCCCCCCTTAGTTTATACTAGTAAGTCTTTGTGTTTTTACCCCTTGGAGCCCTCTGGGGATGAAGTGAGAGGGTGAGGACATGGGACGTGGTGGTGTGGTATGAAGAGGAGGTTGGGCTTTCACTGGACTAAGACACCCAACACTGACATGCATA
>NW_027922203.1:0-227 GCF_054177405.1 Leptonychotes weddellii
GACTGGCTGAGCCACCCAGGTGCCCCCATAAATTGAATTTTAAAACAAAATTTATTTTCTGTTTTTCACTGAAATACAATTGCATTTTGTACATTGATGCTAAATGCTATGATCTTACAATAATCATATCATCTAAAAATAGAGGAAGTTTTATTTCCTTCTTTCCCAGTTTGACACATTTAATTTCTTTTTCTTACGATAGTGCACTGGCTAGGACTTCCAATACA
>NW_027922204.1:0-227 GCF_054177405.1 Leptonychotes weddellii
GACCTGGAGAACAGAAGGCGTTCGTGACTCCCCACAGCGAGCAGCTCGTTTCGTCGTAGCCAACGTAGCTCAGTTAGGTCACCTGTATTGGAAAGAAATGAGGTGGAGAAGACAATTTTGTAGAAAATTATCGTTAAATATAACTGTATAGATGAAGTGGCGCAAATATTCAAACTTGTAGAGTGACTTTTAAAAATGGTATTTATTTTATGGTCCTAGTTTTTAAG
>NW_027922205.1:0-1368 GCF_054177405.1 Leptonychotes weddellii
TTGGTGAGAATTTTTGCATCCATGTTCATCAAGGATATTGGTCTGTAATTCTCCTTTTTGATGGGGTCTTCGTCTGGTTTTGGGATCAAGGTAATGGTGGCCTCATAAAACGAGTTTGGAAGTTTTCCTTCCATTTCTATTTTTTGGAACAGTTTCAAAAGTATAGGTATTAATTCTTCTTTCTTTTTTTTTATTTTTATTTTTTTTAAAGATTTTATTTATTCATTTATTTGAGAGAGTGAGAGAGAGAGATTGAGAGAGCGCACATGAGAGGGGGGAAGGTCAGAGGGAGAAGCAGAGCAGGGAGCCCGATGCGGGACTCGATCCTGGGACTCCAGGATCATGACCTGAGCCGAAGGCAGTCACTTAACCAACTGAGCCACCCAGGAGCCCTAATTCTTCTTTAAATGTTTGGTAGAATTCCCCTGGGAAGCCATCTGGCCCTGGGCTCTTGTTTGTTGGGAGATTTTTGATTACTGCTTCAATTTTCTTAGTGGTTATAGGTATGTTCAGGTTTTCTCTTTCTTCCTGGTTCACTTTTGGTAGTTTATACGTCTCTAGGAATGCATCCATTTCTTCCTGATTATCTAATTTGCTGGCATATACTTGCTCATAATATGTTCTTATAATTGTTTGTATTTCTTTGGTGATGGTTGTGATCTCTCCTCTTTCATTCATGATTTTATTTATTTGGGTCATTTTTCTTTTTGATAAGTCTGTCCAGGGATTTATCAATCTTATTAATTCTTTCAAAGAACCAGCTCCTAGTTTCGTTGATGTGTTCTCCTGTTCTTTTGGTTTCTATTTCATTGATTTCTGCTCTGATCTTTATTATTTCTCTTCTCCTGCTGGGGTTAGGCTTTATTTGCTGTTCTGTCTCCAGCTCCTTTAGGTGTAGGGTTAGGTTGTATATTTGAGACCTTTCTCGTTTCTTGAGAAAGGCTTGTATTGCTATACACTTTCCTCTTAGGACTGCCTTTCCTGCATCCCAAAGATTTTGAATAGTTGTGTTTCATTTTCATTGGTTTCCATGAATTTTTTAAATTCCTCTTTAATTTCCTGGTTGACCCATTCATTCTTTAGTAGGATGCTCTTTAGCCTCCATGTATTTGAGTTCTTTCCGACTTTCCTCTTGTGTTCTAGTTTCAAAGCATTGTGGTCTGACAATATGCAGGGAATGATCCCAGTCTTTTGGTAACAGTTGAGACCTGATTTGTGACCTAGGATGTGATCTATTCTGGAGAATGTTCCATGGGCAGTAGAGAAGAATGTGTATTCTGTTGCTTTGGGATGGAATGTTCTGAATATATCTGTGAAGTCCATTTGGTCCAGTGTGTCATTTAAAGTCTTTCTTTCCTTGTTGATCTT
>NW_027922206.1:0-227 GCF_054177405.1 Leptonychotes weddellii
CTTTGTGATATCAAGAAAGCAAAATCTCGTATTGCAAGCAAGTAAGTGAGAGATGATCTTATAGTCAACTTGCTATATCACATTTTAGCTCAAAATCTACCACCACATACCTCAGAGGGCATTCACGGATAGCCACAACATTAAAAGTATGATAGCCATAACATTAAAAGAAACATATATATTTCTTTATATATATATAGAGAGAGAGAGAGAGAGATTTGTTTGAG
>NW_027922207.1:0-227 GCF_054177405.1 Leptonychotes weddellii
CAGTACAATATTCAAGAAACTCTTATATACATGTCTCAAAAAAGTTGCTGCTGATATACTTGGACCTTGATAAAAGAACTCATATATGTTACTATAATCATCCACAGTTCTCCATTCAAAGCTTTTTGAAAAAATTTCATACAATCTCAGTCCAACTCATTTGTTAAATAAAATTGAGTGGAGCAGTAGCTGGGAGAGACATGAGGGGAATTGACAGAGGTTTTCTT
>NW_027922208.1:0-227 GCF_054177405.1 Leptonychotes weddellii
CACAACACATATCCTTCTCATATCCATCAACCAGCCTCCCCATTCCCCCAACCCCCTCCACTCCAGAAACCCTCAGTTTGTTTCCTGAGATTGAGTCTCCTGTAGTTTGTCTCCCTCTCTGATTTCATCTTGTTTCATATTTTCCTCTATTCCCCTATGATCCTCTGCCTTGTTTCTTAAATTCCACATATCAGTGAAAAATATGATAACTGTCTCCTTCTGATTGA
>NW_027922209.1:0-227 GCF_054177405.1 Leptonychotes weddellii
ACTTGTATGGGAAACATTTTTGTTTCCATAGAAAACTTCGTGTACAAGGAAACTGGAAATCTTTTAGGTGGTTACTAATGAAGCTATGGATAAAGCAAAGGAACTGGTATTTGAGTCTACATAGGCTGGAAGGTGAGGTCATTTATAAACGAGAAATATGGTAGCTTTCCAGGAAGTATGTGTGAGCCCGCTGCATGCTATGTCCCCTTGGAAAGATGCCTTCAGCT
>NW_027922210.1:0-227 GCF_054177405.1 Leptonychotes weddellii
CGACAGGGGCTTTGCATGCGGGACACACGGCCTGGACTCCAGCGTGGGACTGAGGCTCTCTCTGGGGCGGGATGAGGTGGACTGTCCTCCCTCAGCAAACTCGCTCCGAAACCCAAAGCCTTGTCCCTCTGAGGCATAAAGCAAATGCACAAACATGGCTCAGCAAACATTCTGCAGGGAGATTAGAGGCTCCAGTCAGCGGCGTGAGCCCGGGGAGCCCTGATCCC
>NW_027922211.1:0-227 GCF_054177405.1 Leptonychotes weddellii
CTTAACCAACTGAGCCACCCAGGCGCCCACGTGAAAGTGCTTTTTGACAGTTTTTAAAATGTGATGTTGCTACGGTTAGGTGCGAATGCCAGGTAGTATGCCTACCGCTGGTCAGTCAGCAAGGACGTGACAGGATCGCGTTTCTTTCTCAGTAGTTCCGACTAAGTGCCCTGAGCATGCGAGGCCCTGGTGGTTCCACGGGGGAGAGCAAAGGAGGGGAGGATTGT
>NW_027922212.1:0-227 GCF_054177405.1 Leptonychotes weddellii
TTTTTTTTTTTTAAAGTAAGTTTGTATCTTTTTTTTTTTTTTTAAGATTTTATTTATTTATTTGAGACAGAGAGAATGAGAGAGAGAGAGCACATGAGAGGGGGGAGGGTCAGAGGGAGAAGCAGGCTCCCTGCCGAGCAGGGAGCCCGATGCGGGACTCGATCCAGGGACTCCAGGATCATGACCTGAGCCGAAGGCAGTCGCTTAACCAACTGAGCCACCCAGGC
>NW_027922213.1:0-227 GCF_054177405.1 Leptonychotes weddellii
TTTTTGTAGTTACTTTTTTTCAAAAATTTTTTGTTTTATTTTCCTAACCATACATAGTTTTTTTTTTTAATTTTTTTATTCTTATGTGAATCCCCATACATCATTAGTTTTAGATTTAGTGTTCCATGATTCATTGTTTGTGCATAACACCCAGTGCTCCATGCAGAATGTGCCCTCCTCAATACCCACCACCAGGCTAACCCATCCTCCCACCCCCCTCCCCTCTA
>NW_027922214.1:0-227 GCF_054177405.1 Leptonychotes weddellii
TGTATTTTTACACACGTATATTTTATAGATATATGCTGTATTTTAGCCCTGTTTCACTCCACTCAGTTTTAACTTTTTATTTATTTTTTTTATTTATTTATTTTTTTATTCTTATGTTAATCCCATACATTACATCATTAGTTTTAGATGAAGTGTTCCATGATTCATTTTTTGTGCATAACACCCAGTGCTCCATGCATAATGTGCCCTCCTCAATACCCACCACC
>NW_027922215.1:0-227 GCF_054177405.1 Leptonychotes weddellii
GGTCACGTGATCACGCAGACCAACAAGCCCTCCCTCCGTTCCCTGGTCCTGTGGCTTCGTGGAAGCCTGTCTCCTTCCTCCCTTGTGAAGTGAGGAGCCGGGCTTGAAGGCCTCCAGGGTTCCTTGGAGGAAGCAGAGCGTGGAGTGTCACAGAGCCCCCTGCCAGGCTGTAAACGAGCCTAATGACAAAATGCCTCCATTCTGACCAGCTCCCACAGGGCCTCCAC
>NW_027922216.1:0-1368 GCF_054177405.1 Leptonychotes weddellii
AGGATTACCTCTCATTTCTCGAAACTATACCAATTATGTGGGAAAAAAATCAAGGGCCTACCATAAAATGAAGGAGATATTTTTTTCCAGACACCACCTAATTCTCTCATAAACATCTAATTTTGCCAGTTCCCTTATGTCAGCTTTGACTTCTTGACTTCTTTTTTGTAGGCATGGTTCTGTGAAAGTGGAAGGGTTTCCTGTCCTGAGGATATAGATAATCCCTGTTACTCCTCAGGTTCTTCCTAACACCTCTGAGGCCCGGAGCAAGAGCACAGATGAACAGCCACATAAAAGATGCCAAATCAAATTTATGTAAATAAAGCTGGTCTTTAAACTAATTTTAAAAAATTCGTTAAATTTTACTTAACATTTTCTCAGACTATTTGCAATTCTAGTCAATGTTCATTTAGTGGACGATGGGTAAAATTAGTATATCATCTTAAGGAGGCCAGGCTAAGAAATCTCAGAAATGGGTATGCAGATTAGTGACATCATGTCCATCATGGTAAAGAATGAACAAATATTTCCAAAAATACTTCATGCTGGGAAAAGTAAAGTAGTACTATGGTGTATATTTATGAAATTCTGAAAGCTCATGTCTGACTGTAGGAAGTTAATAATATGATTGCAAAGATTAGCTCAAACTGTCTTGAATCTAATAACATTGTTTTCTAATACTATAATTGTAAATTTATAGAGTTTATGGAGATCAGCAAAGCTTTTCATCCATAAATCATCTCATGATTATAACTTAAATTTTAATTCAAACATTGTTATGTCTATCAAAGACAGGATTCAACTTTTCTGCATTTGGCATGAGAATGGAAAAGGAAAATAAGGAAATATTAACATAAAGATCATGTCTTCGGGTTGGACCCTGAAAAAAGAATTTGAGTGTGGGTAGTTTTATTTGGGAGGCGATCCCAGGGAACATTGTCAGGAAATGAAGGAAGCCAATAAGTGTATTAATAAGCAGATTGCCACTGTGAGTAGCTGGACCTCAATGCCAGGGTAGATCTTTTGGATACTGTGTAGAGCATATTTGGGTGTCCTACCAGAGGGACAAGCAAGCCTGGGATATTCATCTACTAACTCCTGTCCATCACTGGTTAAGGGCTGCTCCTGAAGTCATTAATTTTCCAGCATTTCTGGTCTTCCAGTTAAAACATGTTTCTTGAGGCGCCTGGGTGGGTCGTCAGTTAAGCATCTGCCTTTGGCTCAGGTCATGATCCTGGGGTCCTGGGATCGAGCCCCACGTCAGGCTCTCTGCTCAGTGGGGAGCCTGCTTCTCCCTCTGCCTCTGTCTGCTGCTCCCCCTGCTTGTGCGCACGTTCTCTCTCTCTGTCAAATAAAATCTTAAAAAAA
>NW_027922217.1:0-227 GCF_054177405.1 Leptonychotes weddellii
TTAGCCATTCTGACTGGTGTGAGATGGTATCTCATTGAGGTTTTGATTTGTAATACCTGATTTCTTATTGTAAACATTTGGGGTTAGTTTTAGTCATGGACCTGTGGGTAGACAAAATAAAACTTCCAAGAGTAATCGGGACAAGAGTTAATGGGTCCAGATAAGAAGCAGAAGAATGGGACAGACTCAGCAGGGCAGAGGCTGTGCAGAGTTGAGGAGGCAGTGAG
>NW_027922218.1:0-227 GCF_054177405.1 Leptonychotes weddellii
GATTTAGTTCTTACCAGAACAGTGGAAATCTGCCCAAAACTAAAATATTTTTATTTCACTTCTTAATCCACACACATTCTACAAAAACTCTCTACCCTTGGCTTACTCTGTAAACTTCCTTACTAAGGAAGGACTGAGGGGAAAAGGAACTGCAGGTTCTTTTTATGTTATTATTATCAGCATAAATTCCTGGCTATAGATTAGAGTTCCTTGGTCGTTAGTGCTTC
>NW_027922219.1:0-227 GCF_054177405.1 Leptonychotes weddellii
CTAAATTAAAATTTTACCCATGTTTTCAAGATTCCTGCTTCCAGAATTTATTTTCTACCTCAGTGTCCAGAATTAAAGAAAATGATTAATCAAAGTTATAAATAAATTTTATCATAATGTATGGAAAAAAATACATAATAATCTCTTTGCATGAAACAATGCCTAAAAAGTAATTTAGAATTATATTTAAATAAATCTTTTTTTTTTTTTTTTAAAGATTTTATTTA
>NW_027922220.1:0-227 GCF_054177405.1 Leptonychotes weddellii
AATAAATAGATCTCCAAGGGGATGAGGGTCAGTGCAGGGCTGGAAAGGGGATAGACACGGGACATTGTGGGCATCGTATAAAAAGGACAAAGGCATGAATTAGTGTGGTATGCCAGGGAAAACCTAGGGAAGTAATAGTTCTGTGTGGATGGAACACAGGAATGAGGGTGGGGAGGTGGGGATGAGGGAAGGGTAGCTGATGAAGTAGAAAGGAAGCCAAAAAAAAA
>NW_027922221.1:0-227 GCF_054177405.1 Leptonychotes weddellii
CTCTCAGATAAATAAAACCTTTAAAAAAAAATTTAAAAAAAAATAAATAAATAAATAAAACTTTTTATTTTTAAATAGACTCACAAGGAATGGCAGAATTAATATACAGAGTCCCATGAACACTTTACCCAGTGTCTCCCAATGGAGACATCTTTTTTTTTTTTTAAGATTTTACTTATTTATTTGAGAGAGAGAGCACAGAAGGAGAGTGAGAGGGAGAAGCAGAC
>NW_027922222.1:0-227 GCF_054177405.1 Leptonychotes weddellii
AGGATGAAGCCCATACTCCTTAGCTTGGGATACTAGGTCCTCTTTGCTCTCACGATATTGATTTCTGCAGCTTTTATATCTGCAAAATGAGGTTTCTGCAACTGGCTCACACTACTCCATGCCAACTGTTATCATCTCTTCTCAGCTCCACATTCAGTGACATGAAATCAGCCATGATGGGGGTACTTACATCACAGAAATCAGCAACCAGAAAATGGGTTGTCAAA
>NW_027922223.1:0-227 GCF_054177405.1 Leptonychotes weddellii
CTAAAAATTCCTAAGAAGCTGGTATTTGAGGGGGTGGAAACCCTTGGAACTCTTTCCCCCACCTCATCCAGTCCTGTTCATCATCCCCACTACCACCCCCGGGCTTGGAGGTACCAGATCAGGGCCTTTACCTGGGAGGACCTGAAGGGGGAACTGGAAGGCCAACTCCCAAGGAGGAAGTGAGGCTGAGGGGAGGAAGGTCTAACCGCTTAGTTCCGCTGACAGCC
>NW_027922224.1:0-227 GCF_054177405.1 Leptonychotes weddellii
TTTTAGTAGGCATGATTTTAGCATATTACTTTTAAAAAGAAGTTTTGCATTTAATTTATTTTTTTTTCATTTTGGAAATACTTTATTTTTTTAAAATTTTTTATTGTTACGTTAATCACCATACATTACATCATTAGTTTTAGATGTAGTGTTCCATGATTCATTGTTTGTGCATAACACCCAGTGCTCCATGCAGAACGTGCCCTCTTTAATACCCATCACCAGGC
>NW_027922225.1:0-227 GCF_054177405.1 Leptonychotes weddellii
AGCAGACTACCCGCTGAGCAGGGTGCCCGATGTGGGACTTGATTCCAGGACCCCAGGATCATGACCCAAGCTGAAGGCAGATGCTTAACTGACTGAGCCACCCAGGTGCCCCTAGATCTTCTTATCTTTAGAATTCAGGACTTATTGGGAAAAGGCTAAATGTGTATCTTTTCTCACAGGACTGCATTGCCCTAATGACTAATGATGTTGAGTGTCTCTCCATGTGG
>NW_027922226.1:0-227 GCF_054177405.1 Leptonychotes weddellii
CTCTCTATTTCATACAGCAAGGGCCCTTTTTTTTTTTTAGTAAGCTCTACACCCAACGTGGGGCTCAAACTCACGACCCTGAGATCAAGAGTTGCATGCTCTTCAAACTGAGCCAGCCAGGTGCCCGTGGCAAGTGCCTTTCAAAAATAATGTTGAAGAGGTTCAGGTCTGGTGTTTATTCTAGCATCATGTCATGGAATAGAACAGAAAAAATAGAAAAAGAAATG
>NW_027922227.1:0-1368 GCF_054177405.1 Leptonychotes weddellii
GTTCTCATTGATCGGTAAACTTGGTCTTGGCTGGCTGTTCTTGCTGATCTTCTGGGGGAGGGGCCTGTTGCCGTGGTTCCCAAATGTCTTTGCCGGAGGCGGAATTGCCTCTGTTCACCTTGCCGGTCCGGGCTAAGTAATCTGCTTGGGTTTGCTCTCAAGAGCTTTTGTTCCCTGCAAGCTTTCCATACAGCTTTGAAGGATGAGAGTGAACATGGCGGCCTCCCAATCTCCGCCCTGGAGGAGCTGAGTACTCGGGGCCCTGCTCCTCAGTGCGCCCCCAGAGAAAAGCAGTCAATCACTCCCGTCTCCCCAGTCTCCAGCCGCACTCTGTGCTCACCCAGCCTGTGACCGAGCATTTCTATCTCTGGCTCCCGACCCCGTGTGGAGTCTCCAAACCCAGCAGATACCTGCGGTGCGCTCCCGTGCCACTCCTCCCAAGGGAGGAAGGAGAGTCTCCCCGGATCTGCCACTCGTTGGGTCCCTGCTGGAGGAGCAGTGGCCCGACTGTGCTGGGAATCACAGTTTATGGCAACCCTGAGCTGAGAGCCTGTGGCTTGGCTCTGTCTCTGCAGCCAGCTTCCCTACTCCAATACCTGGGAGCTCTGCTGCACTCAGGCACCCCAGGACTTTCTGTGGCCCCGATGGTCCTGAGACCACACTGTCCCGCGAGCCACTGGAGCGACGTCCCTCAGTGGAGCCAACTTCTAAAAGTTCCAATTTTGTGCTCTGCAGCTCTATCACTTGCCAGAAGCGGTGACGGAGGCCCCCTCCCCCTCCATCTATCCTCCCGAATATCGCCTCGGATTCACTTCTCTGCATGTCCTACCTTCCAAAAAGTGGTCGCTTTTCTGTTCAGGGAGTTGTTGCTATTCTTTTCTTCGATCTCCTGTTGAGTTCGTAGGTGTTCAGAATGGTTTGATCCCTATCCAGCTGAGTTCCTGAGACCAGCCCAAATCCAGGTCTCCTACTCCTCCGCCATCTTGCTCTGCCCCCCTTCCCATATGATAGACTATTGATCCAGCACCCTTTACTGAAAAGAACTTCTTTATTAACTGCACTGTAATGCCATCTTTGACATAATTGAGTGACAATATATATGCGGGTCTATTTCTGGATTCCATTTTTTCCATCACTATTTTATTTTACTATCTTTGTTGGAATTATCACACTGCCTTAATTACCACACTATAATAAGTATAAATATTTGGTGGGGTAAATCCTTCAGTTTTGCTGTTCTTCAATATTATCTTACATAGTCCAGTTCATTTTGTATTTCCACATGAATTTTATACCAAAAAAATTCAGATTTTTATCTGGATTATACTGAATTTCTAGATAATTTGGAGAGAGCTTACATTTTTTTTT
>NW_027922228.1:0-227 GCF_054177405.1 Leptonychotes weddellii
AAGACTCAGAGAAGTTACATAACTTGCACAAGGCCCCACTGCAAAACTAGCCAGGACAGGATATGAAACTAAGCCATCAAACTAGACTATCTTAACACTCTTCTGTATTTCGACTTTATTTTTTTAAAAGCCAGTAACTTAAAGTGAATTTTTAAAAATTTATTTTCATAATTCAAATGGAAGAAAAAAAATCATTTGGTGTATAATTCTAATCTGGATGATGTCAT
>NW_027922229.1:0-227 GCF_054177405.1 Leptonychotes weddellii
CAACAACAAAAAACAAACAGTCCAATTAAAAAATGTCAAAGGACTCGAATAGATATTTCTCTAAAGAAGATGTACTAATGGCCAGTAAGCACATGAAAAGTTGCTCAACATCACTCATCATTAGGGGAGTGCAAATCAAAGCTACAATGACATATCACCTCACACCCCCTAGGATGTCCACTACCATAAAAATAGAAAATGAGTGTTGGCGAGGATGTGGAAAAACT
>NW_027922230.1:0-227 GCF_054177405.1 Leptonychotes weddellii
CCAAAGGTCCAGCCTGGGGTTAAGGCACGGACTAAGCAAAACTTGGCCTTGTGTTCCCCGGGAGCCTTCCCAAAGGGAACTAAAGCGGCAGCTTGGGTTTCTCTTCCAGATTTCATTGTAAGTTCCCGAGTGAGAAGCTAGGACCTTTCTACAATATCTTTCTTCCGGTTCGCTGTTCAGTGATGCTTTTCCTGCTGCCGGAGTCCAGCAGCTCTCTTTCAGGACGT
>NW_027922231.1:0-227 GCF_054177405.1 Leptonychotes weddellii
TTAATGAATGATTCCTAGATTGATACACTGGCCTTGTGCAAACACCCTTTTCCTCAATTCCCTTTCTACAAATGTTTGCAGCACGAGTCAGCCACATATTTCTGTAAAGTTCCAGATACCAAATAATTTAGGCTTTGTGGACCACGTGGACCACGTTGTCTTGATCTCAGTCGTGCGAATCTGCCATGTAGTGCAAATGCAGGCTTTGGCAACAGGTTGATGAATGA
>NW_027922232.1:0-227 GCF_054177405.1 Leptonychotes weddellii
TGCATTTCTCTATGAAAAGTGTGAAAATGAATTTCCCCTCATTTCTTGTTTCCTGGCTCTATTGGTATCTAACCACTTATTCTGTGATTAATTCATTACACGCACAGATACTGACAGGGTGTCCAATGTGTGTTAGGTGCTACTCTATGTACAAAATGAGAGAGTATCTATCTTCACACAGCTCATTCTGGCAGGAGACAGGGAGCAGTAAATACCACAACCCCATA
>NW_027922233.1:0-227 GCF_054177405.1 Leptonychotes weddellii
GCGCCTGGGTGGCTCAGTTGGTTAAGCGACTGCCTTCGGCTCAGGTCATGGTCCCGGCGTCCTGGGATCGAGTCCCACATCGGGCTCCCGGCTCGGCGGGGAGCCTGCTTCTCCCTCTGACCCTCTCCCCTCTCATGCTGTTTCTCTCTCTCTCTCTCTCAAATAAATAAATAAATAAAATCTTTAAAAAAAAAAAAAAGAAATACTGACGTTGAGTCAAAAAAAAA
>NW_027922234.1:0-227 GCF_054177405.1 Leptonychotes weddellii
TTAGAATCCAGATCTAACTGATTAAAAACCTCTTGTTCCTTTGACTGAACCAAACAGGGCTATGGACTTCATTTTAAAAGCTGGTGCCTCCCAGTGTTATGCTGAGCAAAATAAGTCAATCAGAGAAAGACATGTATCATATGACCTCACTGATATGAGGAATTCTTAATCTCAGGAAACAAACTGAGGGTTGCTGGAGTGGTGGGGGGTGGGAGGGATGGGGTGGC
>NW_027922235.1:0-227 GCF_054177405.1 Leptonychotes weddellii
CCCAGGCTTCCCTCTCTTCCTGGGGAAGTCTTGCAGTGGTATTACGGGATACAAGAGAGGAATAGCGCCTGGCCTCTGGGAACTTATACCCTAGTGAGACAGACAGTAAACAAATAATCAGAATTTGTTGCCCACGCCCCGCAACTTTCCCCCGGCTCACAGTCGCTGCTCTCCTGCTTCCTCCGACCCGCGCTGGCCCCGTGGCGCTGCCTCCAGCTCGTTCTGGC
>NW_027922236.1:0-227 GCF_054177405.1 Leptonychotes weddellii
TTTTGGCGGGAGGCCTCAGTTCACTCACAGAGTTCTCCATAGGATTGCCTCATGACACAGCAGCTGGCTTCACCTAGGGTGGGTGATTCAGGAGAGCAGGGATGAATCCATTAATATCTTTTTTTTTTAATGTTATGTTAATCACCATACATTACATCATTAGTTTTTGATGTAGTGTTCCATGATTCATTGTTTGTGTATAACACCCAGTGCTCCACGCAGAATGT
>NW_027922237.1:0-227 GCF_054177405.1 Leptonychotes weddellii
TAATAAAATATAAGAGATACTAAAAATATTTTCAAAGGACAAAACTTCTAAATACTAAGGAAACACTAAAAGAAAACTTGACTGCATAAAAAGTTTAATGCTGGGGCAAAAATCACCTTAAACAAAGCTGAAAGACAAAATGAAAAGTGATCAGACTTTTTCTGATTAGATTAAGGAGTGAATAGAGGGTTTAGGATCAGTAATGGCAAGTCAGTAAGAGATTTGTA
>NW_027922238.1:0-12742 GCF_054177405.1 Leptonychotes weddellii
TTTGTTTTTCAGAGTCCATCGTCTCTCATGGTTCTGGACAGGGGAATTTAATCTAGAAATCAGTCTGACTTGTCTTCGCAATGTATTTTAGCTTCCAGGACTGAGCCATGAGGATGCATAATAAGCAAAAGCCCTGTCTAGGTCAGGTGGCCTGAGAGCCCCGCCAGCATCCCTAACAATGCCTTTTAGGCAATGCTGTCAAGCAGACTCCTGTCTCCTTAACTGACAGCGATGAGCATTTTAATAAAATGAGGTTCTGGTTGTTTTGAAGCATGAAGCCTAGTAGAAAGGAGAATCTGATCAGCTTTCGCTATGCCTTTCATAATTGTGAATCCTTCCATCTGACTGCCAGTAATTCGCCTTCCCAGACGTTCAGAATAGATCATCTTCACTTCGAGCTGTCTCAGATGCGTTGCTTGGGATTCTTTCAACCTGCCCCGTAGCTTTCAGGTGGTAAGATGGCAGGCGTCCAGTCCCTCTGAAGAAAAAAGCCTCATTGTTCATTGTGCCACTGTATCTTCCAACCCTTTTTGTTATATCCCGGAAACCTATTTGCTTTTTAACTGCTGCCACATGCTGGGAAAACATCTTTATCGAGTGGTCCTCAATGCTGTGGCTTGAGTCCCTTTCATCAGGGGGCCTGTAAGTCCCAAGCTGAGATGAAAAGTCAGAATGTTTCTGTCTACCTGGTTATCTTTATGTCAAACCAATCTGAATGTCGTTGGTCCTTGTGCTGCTTTGTTGCTGAAATGTTGTTGGAATCATCACCATCTTCCCAGAAAGTATAATTCAACACCACTGGTGTATATTCTCAAATTAGAATTCCTCTGGGTTCTAACTACAGGTGTCACATTAACAGTATTCTGTGAGAGAGTATTTTCCAATATAACAAGGACATTTTGGGTCAGACATGCCAGAAGAAGGGGTACTTGTCCACATTGCCAGAAACCCCCTGTAATCTCTCTCCTGTATTGCCTTCTCTTTTTCCCTTCAGTGTATAAAAGAGCTTGATTTCTCCTGACTAGAGCTGAATTTGGATTCTAAACATACTGTCACTCAGTATCAAAGTGTGCATGATGCTGGTAAGATCAGTCATTCTCACCTTAGATAAGTTTATTGAACTATGTTGCCTCCCTCCTGACATATAGCAGAGACCAGGTATGTTAAGGAGTATAATTAATAGTATGGGACAGGGAAAAAGGAAATTAGGAAGAAAGCAAAAAGTGACTTTTGAGTAAGTTAGTGTCTGAGGAAGACAAACCTGGTTAAACAAAGGACTAGTCTCCACAAAAAGGACTATGAATATATTGAGTCCCTGGAAAAACATGGCAATGAGTTCACTAGATGGTGGGAGCTATGTGGGGACACAGGAGTCAACCCCAAACCAGCTTTTTAAATTGATAGATTTGGAAGAGGACTATAGACATTCAGGATAACCTAATTTAATTGATCCAACAAATTAATTTAACCTTGTTCTTTCTCCCTTGTGTACTAGTCCCTGGAGAACATTACCAGCTTGCTACACATACCACTCAGTCACTTTGTTTAGCGTTAAACCTGTTCTTTCAAACTCTGTTTCCCATGTCCCACAGCTATCCACACAGAGGACACAGGCCTCCTTCTTATGGAATATCTGTTATTTTGCCCGATACAACGTATCAACAAGCTTGGTGCAAACTGAGGGCTATGAGGATTCAAGCTGAGCAGGGGAGCAATTCTTGCTTGGTTTCAACTCCTGGGACTCCTCATGGAAAAGACTCCTCCTGTGTCATTTTATCTGCAGAACAGCAACTATATCAATATTCCTTTTCTGAACTTAAGCAATTTAAGGGTTGACACTATACTTGATGCTTCTTTTTATTCTTAGAACAGTGCCTTGCAGAGTCATGATAAGAACTAATATTTAGTGGCTGATTGCTGTATGTCAGACATGGGGCTGGATGCATTTTGGGAATTATTTAATTCTCACAGTCGCCCTATGACATATGCACTATTATTATCCCCACGTGACAGATGTGAACACAGACTTGGAACAGTTAAGTGACCTGTCAAAAGATATTCCTCATGTATGAAGACCAGAATTAAATTCATGTTTGGACGATAATAAATGCCTGCTGGGTTAATAAAGAAAAGAATTCTAGAAATTCCTGAGGTTGAGACTTTGCGGAAACCAGACACGCATGAAGTTATGCACTTAAATGACTACCTTGCAGCCTTCCTTCTACAATCTGACCCTATCCTACCTATTCAGTGTATCTCCCTTTCTCCAAGTAGTAGAGGTACTCCAAGCTCATCCAGCTAATCTTGCATCATTTTAAATGGTTTATTATTCTCCCCTTTGCCTTCCCCGTCATTTCTACTCTTCAGGATCCTACTGAGGATCCCCTGACAGTTTAGGTTAAGGGTCTGACCGTTCTGGGTTGTCGTCTCTGTGCCCAACCTTACTGTCTGTCTAACTTTACTTGCCTCTTCCAATCTGCTCTCCTGATCTAAAAATGAAAGTAGTGATAGTGTCTGTCTCATAGGCCTCATGTGATGATTCAATGACATAAGGCACCTAGAACAAAGTCTGGCATGTAGAAAGTGCTCAGTAAATAGTAAGAATACGTAAATATTATCATTATTGTTATGTCAGACCATCTTCATCACTTTCTTCTCTGAACTTTCTCAAAGCCAGTACTTTAGTAGCAATTATGTTTTACATGTGCACTACTTTACTTTATCAACTAGTGACATTTACCCACTTGATGACAAGGAGTTGTCACATACAAAATTCCTGCCTTCACCTTAGCTTTAACCAGAATATGTCTACAGTAGTGCTGTGGTCCCCAGGTAGGTATATATTTTGTTCAAGTCCTGAGTCATCTGCAAGTAGGCAGAGAACATATATGACAATCACCAGATGCCAAAGGGAAAATCATCCTTGCCTCAGGATTAAACTCCACTCTTCCTTGTGATGATTAGGGTCAATCTCTTGCTTGCTTGATTTCCTGAATTCCAAATACACATTTTCCTTGACCACAGGCTTGGTTATTCCTTTACACCTTTGAAGATGTGAGTTTTGGCTTCCATACTCCAAGTTGCTTATGGTAACATATCTCAGATGCCTAGCTGTAGGTTTGCCCCTGAGTCTATGCACTTTGAGAAACTGCAGTGGCAAGTAGTGGGAGAAGGACTCTGCACCCTCTGTTTGAGAATTTTTTGTGGTGGTTGTGTTTTTTGTTTTTTTTTTTTTAACAGCATGTGTCTGCTTCTGAGAAATTTTTAGTTAGATTATGTAAAAACATGTCTTTGTGCAGCGAATTTAATCTCTTCCTAGCCTCTTGCTTCTGACAACTTGAAATAAATACCTTGACTAAACACCCTGCCCTGAGTGTCTGGTAAACTAAGTTATCTCAGCCTAAAAGGAGGAAAGGGAGCCAGAAATTGCATTTATTGAACAACCCCCTCCTTCTGTTCTCTGGATCTACCTCCCCAAACTCCAAAAATAGGAGAATTTCCAAGGAAATTTATAGATGGTGTTTGCAGGAGTGCTAATGAGGACATATAATTCATCTGACACTTAAATAAAAATTGGAAATCACAGGCACTGTTGTAGGAATGTATAATGATGTATTAGATGTCTGTTTTACCCCAAGTTTGATCTGCTGTAAGTGAAATTGTGCCCTCTGCTAATGGAAACATTAAAAGGACTTGAGGACTAGCTTTCTGTATTCCAGTATAGTAGAGAGAATAGAAGCATCATGAAACTGTATTTTAAAAAGTAACTGACAAGGGAAACAAGAGGTAAGATAAATCTGAGACAACATAGGGAATTCAAAGTAAAGAAATTACTTTGAGTGGAAGAGAACAAAGATAATGATACTTAAACACACATATACAAAATGTAATTGCCAAAGTCTCTATTGAGACTTGGTAGGGCAAGATTTATGAATGGAAGGACATAATTTGTTTTTTAGATAGTTTAATAGGTAGAGAAGAGGAAAAGTTTTACAGCTTCAAAATGTCTGTAACTGTGAAAAATCAATGAAAATGGGGTAGTGGATGTGGTGGGAAGCATTTGAACTCAGATAAGAGGAATTAGACAATCAGTGATGTAGCAGGAGTATACTGCAGAACTCATGCAGAGGGAAGATGTGGACAGTGCTTTTCAAATACAGATCACAGAATGTCTATATTAGGGATGGGATACTCCTATATATATGGGAGAACTAATTTTGCTAAAAGTAAAAGCTACATACTTAACATAACCTTCTGTCCATGTAATTTTTATCAAACACTGAAGGAAAGTGATATTCTGGACTATTTTTTATTTTTAAAAAGTGACAGGAACCTTGGGACAAAATGATCATAGCATTCTGGAGTTCATAATAAAGAGTAAGAAAAGCTAATACTGAACTCGAGGTGCTCAGTGTGGTGGAACAAGAAGTTAAAGGTGTACCAGAATCGCTCGGATATCATTGTAAACCACAAATATGTTCTTCACCCATAACTGATGATGTAGCTGAATCTCTGGGGTGTCAAGGGGTAGGGGAAGGACCCTGAGTGTGAGGTCAGTTGCTCTTAGAGAATCCGCAGTTCCTGATCTTCCTTTCACTGACTGGAGCCACAGTACACACAATACACACAAAGTGCTTGCCCAAAGCAACCCAGTTTTAGATTCCCCCTGTGACAATCCCCTGCCCCTTAAAAAAAAAAAAAAAAAGCAACAATGTCAGGAAGAGACTTGTTAGATTCTGATTGGGAATAAAAGAAGTTGGGACAATTCACTTTTAGGACTGTAGCTACCCTGGGCTTTTTGTTTTAACTGTTCTAGGGGAGAAAGGAACCTCAAGGCTAAAATTCTGGGTTTCTTGTTCTGCAGATGTGTTGAGTTTCTGTTTGACCATATTTGTAACCTGAATTTGTGGAACTATTTATGCTAGTTACAAGAGAAATGTAACCCTCTGTAGAAGGAGAACTCATTTGGGCAGAGGCTTGGTTAACTAGGTTTTGAACATGTGGATTTTGAGTTGCTGGTGGAATAGTGAGTCAGTTATGGCATTGGATAATATTGCCAAGGAAGAGACTCAAGGACGAGGATAGATACAGGAAGAAGAGCTATAGTTGTTGCAGGTGGTTGAGTATCAAGACATGGAGGAAGCAGAGTCAGGGAGAATAAAAAGATATATCAGATAAGAAAGAAAGAGATCTGTAAAGTAGAGAAGAAGCTAGAAGAGTCTCTACACTATGAGTTAAATACCATTCAATTGGTATTGAGGCAGTCCTGTGGCTAAAGAGGGGATGGGAGAGTCTGAAAAATAAAGTTCAGATTATATATTCAGAGCATGAAGACTCATTTAGAGAAAATTTGACTATGCTGGTTTTAAAATCAGATGAAGTAAAAGATTCAAAGGACAAAAGGAAATGACTAAGAGGAAATGCAAAAGAGAAGGTTCACAGAAATAATATTTGAAAATAAGCACTGGGTGTTATATGCAACCAATGAATCATTGAACACTACATCAAAAACTAATGATGTACTATACAATGGCTAACTGAACATAATATAAATAAATAAATAAATAAATAAATAAATAAATAAATAAAACATATATCTTACCAGTTTAAAAAAAAAGAAAAAAAAATAGTACCAAGGATTTTTAGTGCTATATACAAATCAAGAATAAGGAAAGAGCTAGTGTGTAATGCCTGGGGACAAGAACATAAAGGTAGCAGATAGCAGAAAGAAGACAACTTTGGCTCTGCTTCTACTTTACTTTTATATTTTTGGACCAGCAGAAAATGCTGCTTCTTCCTTTAGGCTGAAGTCTTCATTGTAGTGAAATGAGTCACTGTCATTGCATTGTTGTAATCAACACCTTTACCATTCTGTGATTCTGTATTTACAGTACTACAGTACTACTGTAAATTTACTACTATTTACTAGTAGAAATGTATGGATGTATTATTATGTCTACAGGTATTCAGTATCTTTGGTGTACATTTCTTCAGATCCTTTACAGATGAATGTCAGTAAATTGATATAGCTCAAGGTCACTAACACTGCTATAACTTGAGCATGGCTTTGACCTTCATGAGTATGTATCACACTTATTTTAGGCTTAATTTTTCTTTCTTTTCTTTTAACCTTAAGAACTAAAACCCTTTTTACATTTAAGAACTAAAAGCCCTGAGTTCCTTATTTTAGTCTGAATGTGATCTGAAGGTAGTTAACCTTGGAAAGAAGGTAGAAATGAAGACAAACTTTCCTTCTGGACTCCTGATGCTACCGTGTGAATTGATGGATCCCTCAAGGATGAATGCGACACTATGACAAGTGTGGAGGGAAAAGTTATGCTGAAGCTGACATTCACAGGGTGTATTAATTATAAATATCCATTTCCCTAGTGATCATGTACTTTTTTTTCCCCAGGAAGCAAACCGACCAAGAATTTTACTTTTGATGGAAAGGAAGAATGTTTGGAGTTCTTGTTAAGTTTCAGTACCTTTAAGTGGAAATTCATCTTCCCATTAACTTTAGAGATCTGTAAATCTCAGACTTCTGTATAAAAGGGGACAGGACAGGAATGTACATTTTCCTTTTCTCATGGCATTGCACAGAACTTGGACTGAACCCTAAATCCAATTAATATGAATGGGAACACGTTGGACTTCATTTTTGAGGCTGAAGGGCACAGAATTTCTTTGGCTGTGATCAAGATTTTCCTTTCTGTTAAGTTACCGGGGAAGTGTTCCTTTGTTTCAATCTTGGATTATGAATGCATTCATGATTATGATGCCAAAAAGAGAAAGGAAAGTTGGCTGGGAGTGGTCATTAGCACCTCTGTAAGGCAAAGCTTCAGAAATAAATGGTGGGCTTGTGAACACCAACCAAAGAGGAGGAATGCCTCCTCAGTTTCCAGAAACTATGGCCAGCCACTTTCTAAAGAAAAACAAATATATCCGGGAAAACCACTCCGTTTGACTGTCATGTTTTGGACCAAGATGTAAAAAGAAAATAGTGTTGACAGTATGTTCACAAGGAAGTTCTATGGCAACAAACTACATATATATTCATTTAGTCTTCTTACACCATTTGCTGATATGCAGACACAGTGTTAGACAGCCTGTCTGGCTAATTCAGGTCAACCTTGATGCATTTTCTCAGCAGGTTCTTTTGCATGAGTTAAGTGCAGCCAACATTTCACCTGCACACACGTATTTTAGTTCTCCTGATTTCCATATCCACTGAGGGCTCTGAAATTACGTCATTTTCCTGAGTTGATCCTTTATTCCCCAAGTGGACTTTTGTTGCTGCTTCTGTTGCTGTTACTGTTTCCCTCCAGGTAGCTTCACAAGAGCAAAAGGGCACACTTTTCTTAATTTGGACATGAATTTTTTTTTACTATCTGAAACTTCTTTATAACCCTTTTCCATTTTTAATGAAAGCAATTATCTTAGTGAACAAGCATATGCAAAAATGTTTGAGAGGTAGGCCAGGAAGATATTTCTGTCTTTTTAAACCAGCCACCTTTTATGTGTTTTCTGTTTCTTGGGATGAACATATCAAACCACATGGAGTTTTCTGAAGTGGTAAATCGCCATTTTAAATCATACCATCCCTATTCTGTAACATTTTATCCAGCTGCCCATCGTTTACTTACAGCACTTAATTTTGCTTCCTTTACAATATAAATTTGATAATGTTCAGAAGCTCAGGAACTATCTTCTTTTAGTCAAATGTTTTCCTACTGGAAAATGTCACCATGTAGATAAGTCACAATAAGATCAACTCATGAATATTCACAGGGCATATTTTGAATACTGTATCACTCATTTAATGCTCTTTAACTGGCTAGATCACCCATATTCTTGATTACTTTCCCCCATTAAATCCTTAATTGCTATTTAAACCAGGCAATTTTTCGTAGTAATTCTTGTCCAGTCTAGTGTCCTGGTATTGCCACTTGATATTACATATGACATGTAATTCCCTCTCATTCTTGAAATTTGTGTATGATTCATTCCTTGCTTTGCTTTTCAAGTTGGGATGTTTTAATTTTTTAAAATTCATTGGCCATAATTTTCCAAAAGAGAACTTTGAGCTGTCCTTGGAAAACAGATCCTTACGTAGAAGTTCTATAACAGTCCCCCTTTGCAAAAAGACCTGAATTAGTATAATCACTCAAAATTGCTCATTTCTCAATTTAAAACAAAGTATTTTGTGTGGATATTTGTTATACTTGGTGTTAGACATATACATGCACCATTTTGAGCTGCTTTTACTCTTTAGGAAATCCTAGAAGCTAGTAAACTACTTTCTCAGGATTGATATTTATCCCTAACCACTCTCCTCTAAAACTTCAGCTCTATGGTTTTGTGCTAAGTAGTTACTGAAGATGTAAAACTTCTTTTTCAGATGTCTGAAGAAATACAACATCATGCATATCTGTTTTTGTTTAAGTTTTGGCTAATGTTTTGGAGGACTATGCAGACCTTGAGGAATCTTGGCTGTGTTGATACAGGTAATATTCAGTATAATTGAACTTGATTGTAAACTGATTAATTTAAAGTTTAATTTTTTGTATTAAGTTTAAGGTTTGATCATATAGAATTTTCAGTATTCAGTCTCTTTTGATCCATGAAAATATGGTTAAGGTTTATATTTTGATCTGCTTGGAATATTTGAATTTATGTGTATATACAATTTTGTTTACTTGAATAATTCAGATAATTGTAACATATTCCATTCCCTCTGTATCTGGTTTTAATTCTTTTAATTTTAAGTTCTGAGGGACAGTCTCTGCTACATTGTTTAGCAGCCTGGATCATTCTGGTCCAATGAGCCAGTCATGCCTGAATACTCCATGATATAATTAGGGAATGTCTGTTGCAGTATACTAAGCTAACTGCCTTATCCTATATTAACAATGAAAATATCCCAAGAGAGATAATAAATTACATAATTATATATTTCATTTTCACTTTTATGGGAATTGGGGTTTTTTAGGGGTATATGAGATCATTGGAATACAGCAATTTTGGAGTCAAACAGACCTGGTACTTGGCCCTGGTTCTATCAGTTGTTTGATATATGTGTTTGAGCTAGTTACTCAATCTCTTCATGCCTCAGTTTTCTCATCTATCACACATGGATAATAATACTGATAGATAAGGGTTAACCTATTCAAGCCTGATCATTTGCCAAGTGGTTGGCTGCCTTCACAGCTCCATGGGAACCGATTATGGACAAGTGCCACATGGCAAGGCTTAGGTCCCAACACCCCCATCTCCATATCCATCATGCCATGTGAGGGTCTGGTGCTTCCTCAACCAAGAGTGCTGGCATGTTGGATCCTGCCGCTAAATTGACACCTTATATTATTGCAGCTACAAGGCTTGGATCCCCAACCATTCCAGGGGAGGGGGACTGTTTTTCTGTCAAATCATAAGCACTAAACTTCCAGAAAAGTGCTGAAGCTAAGATTCTGCCATGTCTTATTTCTTTTTGTATTCTGGCTTTCAATGATGGCAGCAGAGAGGCATGTAGTTTGTAGAAAACAGTCCAAAGGTTAGATCCCTCTTCCAGCCCTGCCAAGTCTCTTCAGGCTGCTGTAGAATGCAATGGGAAAAAACAAATATACATACCTACTTCAGCTCGTGTCTCTATGATTTTTCCCCAAAGAAAGATGCTCCAGCAGTTTAGAATAAAATCTTAATTATCCAAAGTCACGTTCTTTGGTGCTTAAATTCATCAGATAATTGCTCAATTATCCACTTTGTTTTGTCTGTGTAGATATCCTGGCTCAAGTCCATTAACCAACTAATGTACACCAAAGATGAGAAAATTAGGAGATTGTGCCTATGTTGATATTTCTGTTTTCAACACAATGGTTTGTCTGTATCACTGATGTCTGCTGTCCTCAGTAAGAGTTATCAAATCAAAGTAATGTTCATTGCAACCAGCAGATAAGTTAAATAGGTATTTACTCTTTGGTTGCCAGCTTGAAGAAACATTGTTTCTATATTGGAGGAAGAAAGGTAAATGCCCCCTTTAATACTAAAGAAAGACATTTCAGATAAGAACATTGCAACTTTTGGTGAGAATGTAAGGATTTGAGGCTTGCTACAAGTACTCAAAACGAAATATATCTTAGGTTTTGTTCCTAATGAGCCACCATGTTGTTCCTCTCAGCTGGAATTAATGATGTCTTTCTCTCATTGAGATCACCTTTACCTGGTTCCTGAGATGGTCTGGACCAACAGATGCCAGCGACTTTAACTGACCGATTTGTGGCACCTAATTTCTAGTGTTTTGATATGCTAGGTAACCTGTTAAGTTGGATGACCTCATTTTTTTTTACATAGCAATCATTTTCACTTCTGGGACTGTAACTGTGTTTTGAACTCCAGCTTGTCTAGGGTTGCTGGCCCTGCTGCATAAGGGAATCTTGTGCGCAGTGTAGCATAATAGAAAAATCATGGGCTTTGGAGTTAGAATCCAGCATTATGAGTTAAATCACCTTGGGCAAGTTATTTAACTTCCTTGATCCTTATGTTCCTTATTTATAAAATATAATACCCATCTCACATTCTGTGAGGGTTAAATGGGTTGATAGACAAAAAGGAGCAAGTACAGAGCTTGGCATCTTTTTGGGTTCTATTACTGACATGGTCTTGCAGTAATGGATATATATATATATACACACACACACACACACACACATATATACATATACACACACATACATATATATATCCCTAGTGTCTACTATTTTCCTCCCTCAACTCTGGCCTCTTTAGCTATTAAATGCTTCATTCCTGGTTTAGTGTCTACAACGTATTTGGATACTGAACAAAGATGTGTGGATAGATGCATGGATAGATGGACAAATAGAATGATTCCTGAGCAAACCCGTTCCATAATTTACTTTCCCTTTAGAATACAGTGCATTGGACTTCTGACTATTCTCAGAAAGACCAGAATTTCCAATTAATTAATCCCCCTTGTCCCTGTGCTATTCCTTTGCCTGCACTGTTCCTGGTGTTCTTGTCCTGAGACAGTGTAGATTATGACACACCATGGTGATTTTCTGGAGTTTAAGGCCTCTGTCTTTAACTACAAAAGACTAGCAATAGAGATAATTCATGTTAACTTGATTAGAGGAACTGCCTTTTTTTTTTTTAATGACAATTGTTAAGGCACATAGTAGTTTTGACCAGCTAATGCCCCTAAGACAAACCTTGAGAAGCAGGCCACAGGAGCAACTATATTTTAATATGTGAGCAAATGGACTTGATAAACCGTACTATGATAGCACAGAACAACACAATATTCCCCTTAGAATACTTAAAAGTTGTAAGACGGGAGGAGAATGTATGCATAGGATATTCTAAAATCTTCATGTCTTGAACCATGTCATAATGTTCTTATTTACTATTTTGCAGTCAGTAATAGATGGATTTTATTATTCATTGCCCTTAATGTAAAAAGAACAGTTGTGTTTAGGTGTAATTATTGTCACTCTTCTTGGTTGTAACAAGGTATCTTAATAGATAGACCATGTCGGAGAGCTTTCTCTTGGATAAGACCCTTTTTTCCCCAGTTGCCTAAAAAGGGGATGGTAGTGATAAATGGTCTGAAAGGAGTTCCACTTCTGGTTGTACCCATGAAATAGTAAACTTAGAAACCAGCATAAGTAATATGTGATTATTTTTTATTGATATATAATTTAAATAACATGAAAGTCTCCGATTTAAAGTGTGTAATTCAGTGGTTTTTAATATATTCATAGTTTGTTCAGAACTCTGTAATTATAGATTTTCATCACCCTAAGAAGAAATCCTGTATTCATTAGCAGTCACTCACCTTGTCCCCTCCCCATAGTACCTGGTGACCACTAATCTATTTTCTGTCTTTGGATTTGCCTATTCTGAACATTTCATACAAATGGAATCATACATTATGTGTACTTTTGTGCTGACCCTTTTTTAAACTTAGCATAATGCTTTCAAGGTTCATCCATATTGTAGCATGTATTGGTACTTAATTCATTTTTATTGACAAATATTATTCCATTATTTGAATATACCACATTTTGTTTAACCATTCATCAATTGATAGACACTTGAGTTGTTTCCACTTTTTGGCTATTATGAATAATGCTATCATGGGCATTTGTGTACATTTTTTGTGTAGACATGCTTTTAAATTTCTTGAACATATATCTAGGAGTGGAATTTCTAGGTCATATACTAACTCTGTGTTTACCTTTTTAAATAACTGACAAACTGTTTTCCAGGGTGGCTGCACTTTTATTCCCTCCATCAATGAATGAGTGTTCCAACTTCTCTACATCCTCACTATTTATTGTCTATCTTTTTGGTTATAGCCACCCTAGTGAAGAAGTATTTTGTTGTGCTTTTGGTTTTTATTTCCTTAATGACTAATGACATTTAACATCTTCTCATGTGCTTATTTGCCATTTATATATCTTTTTTTGAAAAAAGTCTTGAATTTTCAAATGTGCTACCAAATTTTGAATTGGGTTATTTGTCTTTTTTTTTTTTTACTACTTTTTTTATTATGTTATGTTAATCACCATACATTACATCATTAGTTTTTGATGTAGTGTTCCATGATTCATTATTTGTGTATAACACCCAGTGCTCCATGCAGAATGTGCCCTCTTTAATACCCATCACCAGACTAACCCATCCTCCCACCCCCCTCCCCTCTAGAACCCTCAGTTTGTTTTTC
>NW_027922239.1:0-1368 GCF_054177405.1 Leptonychotes weddellii
ATCTATGAAAAACCTACAGTGAATATCATTCTCAATGGGGAAAAACTGAGAGCTTCCCCCTAAGGTCAGGAACATGGCAGGGATGTCCACTATCACCACTGCAATTCAACATAGTATTAGAAGTCCTAGCCACAGCTATCAGACAACAAAAAGAAATAAAAGGCATCCAGATCAGCAAAGAAGAAGTCAAACTCTCACTCTTTGCAGATGATAGGATACTTCATGTGGGAAACCCAAAAGACTCCACCCCAAAACTGCTAGAACTCATACAGGAATTCAGTTAAGTGGCAGGATATAAAATCAATGCACAGAAGTCAGTGGCATTCCTATACACCAACAACAAGACAGAAGAAAAAGTAATTAAGGAGTTGATCCCATTTACAATTGCACCCAAAACCATAAGATACTTAGGAATAAATCTAACCAAAAAGGCAAAGGATCTGTACTCAGAAAACTATAAAATACTCATGAAAGAAATTGTGGAAGACACAAAGAAATGGAAAAACGTTCCATGCTCATGGATTGGAAGAACAAATATTGTGAAGATGTCAATGCTACCTAGAGCAATCTACACATTTAATGCAATTCCCATCAAAATACCATCCACTTTTTTCAAAGAAATGGAACAAATAATCATAAAATTAGTATGGAACCAGAAAAGACCCCGAATAGACAGAGGAATGTTGAAAAAGAAAAGCAAAGTTGGTGGCATCATAATTCCGGACTTCCAGCTCTATTCCAAGCTGTCATCATCAAGACAGTATGGTACTGGCACAAAAACAGACACATAGATCAATGGAACAGAATAGAGAGCCCAGAAATGGACCCTCAACTCTATGGTCAACTAATCTTCGACAAAGCAGGAAAGAATGTCCAATGGAAAAAAGACAGTCTCTTCAACAAATGGTGTGGGAAAATTGGACAGCCACATGCAGAAGAATGAAACTGGACCATTTACTTACACCACACACACAAAAATAGACTCAAAATGGTTGAAAGACCTAAATGTGAGACAGGAGTCCATCAAAATCCTAAAGGAGAACACAGGCAGCAACTTCTTCGACCTCAGCCACAGCAACTTCTTCCTAGAAACATCGCCAAAGGCAAGGGAAGCAAGGGCAAAAATGAACTATTGGGATGTCATCAAGTTAAAAAGCTTTTGCACAGCAAAAGAAACAGTCAATAAAACCAAAAGACAATCGACAGAATGGGAGAAGATATTTGCAAATGACATATCAGATAAAGGTGTAGTATCCAAAATCTATAAAGAACTTATTAAACTCAACACCCAAAGAACAAATGTTCCAATCTCAAGAAATGGGCAGAAGACATGAACAGACAGTTTTCCAAAGAAGACATCCAAATGGC
>NW_027922240.1:0-227 GCF_054177405.1 Leptonychotes weddellii
ATGTCTTTGTCCCACATTGCATTCCAAAGGAGAATGATGAACACCATAGCACCAAGCAAATCTGAGGGGTTAGATAATGTCTGGATTAAATAATTTAGGACTCTCTGGGATTTCGGTTGTCATTTTTGGTTTATAACTGACTTGTGGTCACTTTTTATTGCCTCATCGGTCACATTCCTAGACAGGTTTGTGTCTGTTCTTCTGATTTGAATCCCTGTTTGTAAAAC
>NW_027922241.1:0-227 GCF_054177405.1 Leptonychotes weddellii
ACTTGGGGGGGGGTTGGCTCTGGAATATGGTGTCTTGTCTCAAAACAGAAAATGAAGCAAACCACTGATTGCCGTACCTCCCTTCCTATTTATTTAGTGTTCTCTAGGTGTTCCTTAGTGATTTAAAATGGAAAACTTGGACAAAGGCCAAGTGTAGGTTAATATCCGCTGCAGGGAGGAATGATGAACTCCTTCACGAACGGTGGTTTACAAGTCAAACAAGCAAG
>NW_027922242.1:0-227 GCF_054177405.1 Leptonychotes weddellii
TTCAACTTTTCGAGGAATCTCCGTACTGTTTTCCAGAGTGGCTACACCAGCTTGCATTTCCACCAACAGTGTAGGAGGGTTCCGCTTTCTCCCCATCCTTGCCAAAATCTGTCATTTCCTGACTTGTTAATTTTAGCCATTCTGACCAGTGTGAGGTGATATCTCATTGTGGTCTTGATTTGTATTTCCCTGATACCAAGTGATGTGGGGCATTTTCATGTGTCTGT
>NW_027922243.1:0-227 GCF_054177405.1 Leptonychotes weddellii
TCGACGAATAAGGATATTAAAGCAAAAGAAAAAAAAATCTTTAGTTGCCACCTTTGGTTTAAGAAAAGAACCACACCAAAAGAGCGGAAATGGCAGGAGCTCCAACAAAGAGCCCTTCCCAAGAGCAGTCACGTGTCAGCTCCATCTCAGACGCTTCACCCCTTACCCCAGAAGGTTCTCAGACAAGCTTTTGGCAACTACTGCTGCGCAGCTCTAGACCTTTTAGT
>NW_027922244.1:0-227 GCF_054177405.1 Leptonychotes weddellii
CAAAAGTAAAATGCTTCACACTGCACTTTAAACAGGACAGGGGCTTTCTTTTCTGAACAAAAATGAGGCTGTGACACCCACGTGGATGGGGAGAGGATACAGGCCACTTCTGCAGGAATCTCCTTACAAACAGATGTCAAGGTCAGGTAACCTGAGCAGCCCAGCAACCCAAGACAGGCCATGTGTGTGAGGGAAACCCGCATCCTGCAGTTAATGTCCTTTGGGCC
>NW_027922245.1:0-227 GCF_054177405.1 Leptonychotes weddellii
AGATCAATGGAACAGAATAGAAAATCCAAAAAATAAACCCACAATTAAATGGTCAATTAATTTTTGACAAAGCAGAAAAGAATATCTATTGGGAGAAATATAGTCTCTTCAACAAATGGCATTGGGAAAACTGGACAGCAACATGCAAAACAATGAAACTGGACCACTTTCTTACACCATACACAAAAATAAATTCAAAATGGATTAAAGACCTAAATGTGAGGTCT
>NW_027922246.1:0-227 GCF_054177405.1 Leptonychotes weddellii
ATGGTTTTCCTTTTTCTGGTCTTGATAATGATAGACACCAGAGGAAGGGAAAAATCTGGAAAATAATTGCTAGGAATTCTTGAAATTTCGTCACTTCCTTTTCCACAGCCTCCATTTATAGGTGGTTTCTTCTTATCCTCTTACCTTTAGATAAACTACAAGGGATGGAAAACACTACAGAGAAGCTCTTAGATGGACAACATTTCCATCACGGCCGTAACAAACAG
>NW_027922247.1:0-227 GCF_054177405.1 Leptonychotes weddellii
TGTTTAAAGAGTAGGGCTGGGCTGATAGGGATAAAGCATAGGGGCTGTGGGCCTCAGAGCCAGAAGCCACAGGTCCTGCCTCAATTTTGCTTTGGTGACTTACAAGTCATGTGCTTTGGCATGGATCTTTTCCAATTTTTTTTTTTTTTAGATCTTGGACACTATTGTTGTAAAGGAAACTTCCTGGCTGCCCGTTGGCTTAAGCTAAACTCCAGAAGGGGCAGCAT
>NW_027922248.1:0-227 GCF_054177405.1 Leptonychotes weddellii
TGAGAAAAAGATGTCTATTCTCACCACTTTTTTTTTTTAAGATTTTATTTATTATTTATTTATTTATTTATTTATTCATTTATTTATTTTATTTGAGAGAGAGAGAGTGCACAAGCAGAGGGAGGAGCAGAGGGAGGGAGGGAGAATATGAATCAGACTCCATGCTGAGTATGGAGACCTACACAGGGCTCCATCCCACAATTGTGAGATCATGACCTGAATGAAAA
>NW_027922249.1:0-227 GCF_054177405.1 Leptonychotes weddellii
TCTCAAACAAGGAAATAGAGACACAGAGAGGTGAAGTAACTCTGCTTGGTATTACACATCTTGTAAGTGGATTTGAGCTCAGGCATTCCCTCCATTTCAATTACTCTATTAGCCCATATTCTGATAATTTAGCTGGCATCTTATAAGATGATGTCTGAAAATGCTCTACAATATATTAATGCCAAGTTCTTTCAGTTGAAACTTTCAGTCTCAATTCAGTTTCACAT
>NW_027922250.1:0-1368 GCF_054177405.1 Leptonychotes weddellii
AGACCTATAACCACTAAGGAAATTGAAGCAGTCATCAAAAATCTCCCAACAAACAAAAGCCCAGGGCCAGATGGCTTCCCAGGGGAATTCTACCAAACATTTCAAGAAGAATTAATACCTATTCTTCTGAAACTGTTCCAAAAAATAGAAATGGAAGGAAAACTTCCAAACTCGTTTTATGAGGCCACCATTACCTTGACCACAAAATCAAAGACCCCATCAAAAAGGAGAATTACAGACCAATATCCCTGATAAACATGGACGCAAAAATTCTCACCAAAATACTAGCCAACAGGATCCAACAGTACATTAAGAGGATTATTCACCACAACCAAGTGGGATTCATTCCTGGGCTGTAATGTTGGTTCAACATCTGCAAATCAATCAATGTGATATAATACATTAAAAAGAACAAGAACCATATGATCCTCTCAATAGATGCAGAAAAAGCATTTCACAAAGTACAGCATCCTTTCTTGATCAAAACTCTTCAGAGTATAGGGATAGAGGGTAGATACCTCAATATCATAAAAGCCATCTATGAAAAACCCACAGCAAATATCATTCTCAATGGGGAAAAACTGAGAGCTTTCCCCCTAAGGTCGGGAACACGGCAGGGATGTCCACTATCACCACTGCTATTCAACATAGTATTGGAAGTCCTAGCCACAGCAATCAGACAACAAAAAGAAATAAAAGGCATCCAAATCGGCAAAGAAGAAGTCAAACTCTCACTCTTTGCAGATGATAGGATACTTTATGTGGAAAACCCAAAAGATTCCACCCTAAAACTGCTAGAACTCATACAGGAATTCAGTAAAGTGGCAGGAAATTGAGGAAGACACAAAGAAATGGAAAAACGTTCCATGTTCACGATTGGAAGAACAAATATTGTGAAGATGTCAATGCTACCTAGAGCAATCTACACATTTAATGCAATCCCTATCAAAATACCAGCCACTTTTTTCAAAGAAATGGAACAAATAATCCTAAAATTTGTATGGAACCAGAAAAGACCCCGCATAGCCAGAGGAATCTGGAAAAAGAAAAGCAAAGCTGGCGGCATCACAATTCCGGACTTCAAGCTCTATTACAAAGCTATCATCATCAAGACAGTATGGTACTGGCACAAAAACAGACACATAGCTCAATGGAACAGAATAGAGAGCCCAGAAATGGACCCTTAACTCTGTGGCCAACTCATCTTTGACAAAGCAGGAAAGAATGTCCAATGGAAAAAAGACAGTCTCTTCAACAAAATGGTGTTGAGAAAATTGGATAGCCACATGCAGAAGAATGAAACTGGACCATTTCCCTACACCACACACAAAAATAGACTCCAAATGGTTGAAAGACCCAAATGTGAGA
>NW_027922251.1:0-227 GCF_054177405.1 Leptonychotes weddellii
CTCATGTCGTTGATTATTTAAAGCTTACTTATGTATTTATTTAAGTAATCTCCACACCCAACATGGGCTCGAACTCACAACCCCAAGATCAAGAGTCGTATGCATCTGAGCCAACCAGGTGCCCCAGTCATTGATTATTTAAGAGAACAACATCTTCTTACTTTTGAAAAAGCTAAGATTCTTTACAATCCTGTTACTGCGTATATACGTTTAAAATCTCTTACTGT
>NW_027922252.1:0-227 GCF_054177405.1 Leptonychotes weddellii
TGCTTTATTTCAGAACGTCATGAAGTCCGTTGTGTAGCGAAGTAGCTTTAAACAGTTACTTCAAACAAAACCAAGGAACATAACCTTGAAATACATCTCTAGTGATGTTGGAGATACTTCATAGCCTTAACAAATGCAAGATGAAAATTCATGACTTAACAAATCATCATACACTTACTTCCTTGATTCCCTCCGGTCTATTTTTGAAGCCCTTTGCCAGCAAGTAA
>NW_027922253.1:0-227 GCF_054177405.1 Leptonychotes weddellii
GCTGGAGAGCCTGGGGGAGAAATATTCATATGGAGAAGGAGCACACATATCTTAAAAAGAGGACTCCTAAGACTTCTTCTCACTTCTAAATTATTTTCTGATTAGTCTGACTTCCTTTTGATAATAGACAAAGGTCAAAGCTTAAACTTCCCTCCATCTCCTCACCATTCTCTACCCCCTTCACTGCCCCCTACCCCAACTGCAAAGAGGAAAATCCCTGATGTGGA
>NW_027922254.1:0-227 GCF_054177405.1 Leptonychotes weddellii
GTACGTGCACCCCGATGTTTATAGCAGCAATGTCCACAATAGCCAAACTGTGGAAAGAGCCAAGATGTCCATCGACAGATGACTGGATAAAGAAGATGTGGTATATATATACAATGGAATATTATGCAGCCATCAAAAGGAATGAGATCTTGCCATTTGCAATGACGTGGATGGAACTGGAGGGTATTATGTTGAGTGAAATAAGTCAAACAGAGAAAGACATGTAT
>NW_027922255.1:0-227 GCF_054177405.1 Leptonychotes weddellii
TTTGGGTCCTGTCTATTCCTCTTCCAGATGTGAAAGCCTCAGCAAACCACTCAAAGATTTGGAGACTCAGTTTCTAATTTATGAAGAAAAGTAAAAGCTCTTTACCAGGACCCAGAATTACCAAGGTGATAAAATCAGAAGGTATGCAAGAGTATACTGTAAATATTAAAAGAAATATGAACATCATTTCTACCCACTCTGAAAACATCAGGATGTTTAATAAGCTA
>NW_027922256.1:0-227 GCF_054177405.1 Leptonychotes weddellii
CTTTGTGATATCAAGAAAGCAAAATCTCGTATTGCAAGCAAGTAAGTGAGAGATGATCTTATAGTCAACTTGCTATATCACATTTTAGCTCAAAATCTACCACCACATACCTCAGAGGGCATTCACGGATAGCCACAACATTAAAAGTATGATAGCCATAACATTAAAAGAAACATATATATTTCTTTATATATATATATATAGAGAGAGAGAGAGAGATTTGTTTG
>NW_027922257.1:0-227 GCF_054177405.1 Leptonychotes weddellii
AAAATCAGAACTTTTAAAAGTCTGCTCCGCCGAGGGACGTCACTCTGGTGGCTAAGCGGGGGGTGGAACCCTCCGGGACAGTGTGGTCTCAGGACCCTCGGGGTCACAGGAAGACCGGGGCGCCTGAGTGCGGCAGAGCTCCCAGGTAACGGAGCAGGGAAGCCGGCTGCAGAGACGGAGCCGAGGCACAGGCTCTCACTTCGGGGTTGCCATAAACCGTGATCCAC
>NW_027922258.1:0-227 GCF_054177405.1 Leptonychotes weddellii
CTGATTACAGATGTGCCATCTTAATCTTACATAGATATCATGGATTCCCTTGCTCATATTCTTGGTCAGGAATGTGTTCATGACAAATTCTCCTTTTAAATACACATTTTGAAAAGTAATTTTTCTTTTTATTTTTTTATTTTTTTTCTTTTTTCTTTTAAAGATTTTATTTATTTATTTGAGACAGAGAGAATGAGAGAGAGAGAGAGCACATGAGAGGGGGGAGG
>NW_027922259.1:0-227 GCF_054177405.1 Leptonychotes weddellii
AGCTGAGGTGACCCACTGAAGTCCCCATAAAGATAAGTAGCAGTGCTAGGATTCACTCGGACTTCATGCTTCTGGTCATTCAGTCTCCCCTGCCCCCCGTAGCCTGGTGCCTGAGCCAGGAATCCTATGCATAAACTCTGCAAGGGTTTTGTTTTGTTTTGTTTTTAATTTTTTTATTCTTATGTTAATCCCCATACATGACATCATTAGTTTTTGATGTAGTGTTC
>NW_027922260.1:0-227 GCF_054177405.1 Leptonychotes weddellii
GGGGCCTGTCTTCCACCCCTCAAGCTCTATGTCTGCTCCCCATTCATATAATTCAGCTCTGACACCAACGCTCCCAGACCAACTGGGTGTCCTTCAATTCACTTTGGTCTGACACTACCCTGCAGAGCCCACAAATGAAGGGCTCAGCCCACAAGCCTCCTCCCCTCCAGATGTCTTTGGTACCCTCAAGCCACCTGCACTTCGGCCTGGCTGACTACAGATTCATG
>NW_027922261.1:0-1368 GCF_054177405.1 Leptonychotes weddellii
TACTGCCTATTCCTATTCTTTGTCTTTAGCCAACTCCTCAAGATTCTTTATCTGATGGGGTGACCTAATCCTTTATTCCTAGGTGCCTTGAACCTTTGGTCTTGCCTGTATAGAGTCACTTTAGTCTTTTATTAACATTTATTACTAGATTTAGCAGTACCAGCAAAGGGCCTGGGATTTGATTTTATGGTATTTATAAGCTGATTAGTTAGCCTGTTGCTGTTTAATGGATGCTGGCAGAAGACATGAGACTCCTAGGTTAGAGACAACAGACTTGATTACTCACAGCACAGCATCATGGGCATCCACATGTATGTGTCAGTTCCCCTCGCCCCACAAGTACTGAGGGTGACCCACTGGGGCCCAGATGGATGTTATACACACAGTGGGTTTGTGTTGTAGCTACAGAATGAACACTGAGCTTAAGGAATCTGCCATATTATAGCAAACAATAAGCAAGCCTATTCCTTATTCTTATGGGGAAGACTATCACATCCCTTATGATTCCTTGCTGCCAACATAACCCTGAGAAATGGTGCCCCAGGTAAAAAGTGTCAGGGCCTTGCCTTCTTGGCATGTCCAGGAAGATATGTAGGAATTCAAGAGAACCGTAGAGAACTCTTCTTTCCCAACGACAAGAAGGTACCCAAGGGGATCCCCTGAGCTCCAGCTGTCTTCTGTCCCATAGAGAACAGAAATCTTTTTTTTTTTTTCCTTTATGGCCAGGTTCAGGCACCTAACCAAATGTAATAACTTTTGTTCTTTTTACCCAGTGCCAGGAGGATGCCAAAATTCCCAGGTTGTAGTCTTAACTTCTAATTCTGTAAAAACATTTTTCTGTCACTTGGTTGAAGCATTCTTCTTTTGGGTCCTCATATCTTTAAACTAGCAGAATCCACCTCCAGAAAGACTAATTGCTGAGATCAGAAGCAAAATATTTGTGAGTGAATCATTAAGCTTAACAGTGAGGGGAGTTTCTTCCATCCCTTGGTTGCCAGGCTAAGTCTGACTATATAGAAACCATTTTGTCTCTGTAAATTTTTTTAAATGTTTATTTTTTTATTTTTTTAAAGATTTTATTTATTGATTTGACAGAAAGAGAGCACAAACCGGGAGAGGCAGAGGGAGAGGGAGAAGCAGGCTCCCCACTGAGCAAGGAACCCGATGTGGGACACTATCCCAGGACCTGGAGGTCATGACCTGAGCCAAACCATCTGCCCCTTGTCTCTGTATATTATGTGAAATCACATCATTTGAAAATGGATTCTGCTGGTGGCGCCTGGGTGGCTCAGTCGTTAAGTGGCTGCCTTCGGCTCAGGTCATGATCCGAGGGTCGTGGGATCGAGCCCTGCATCGGGCTCCCTGCTC
>NW_027922262.1:0-227 GCF_054177405.1 Leptonychotes weddellii
TTACTGCTAGCCATCCCAGAGCAGAAATGTTTTCTAGGAACACAGCCACCTAGTGCTTTGATGACTCACTAGGCAGTAGGACACTAAAGAGCAGAGCCAGATATCATACAATGATTTATGAATGTGGCCTTCAGTACCTGGTGACACAAGTATGAGGGTATAGGAATCTATGACAACTTGAAATTCTCTGAAGTCTGACAGCATGCATGAAAATTGGTAGAATTTCT
>NW_027922263.1:0-227 GCF_054177405.1 Leptonychotes weddellii
CCGCATCGGGCTCCCTGCTCAGCGGGAGGCCTGCTTCTCCCTCTCCCACTCCCCCTGCTTGTGTTTCCTCTCTTGCTGTATCTCTCTCTGTCAAATAAATTAATTAATTAAAAAAAAAAAAGAAAGAAACTCTCCGGGTTGGTTAAAACTCCCCCATTTTTAGTGGTACAGAATTTTACCTGAAGAAAATGACCTCCTCAGGCCTGAGGGGCGTTCTGCCAAGGAGG
>NW_027922264.1:0-227 GCF_054177405.1 Leptonychotes weddellii
AGCCCTGTGTGGAGCTCTACACTCAGCGCAGAGTCTGCCCGGGATTCTCTCTCCCTTTCCCTCTGCATCTCCCACTCGTGCACTCTCTGTCTCTCTAAAAATAAATAAATCTGCAAAAAAATAAAAATAAAAATAAATAAAATCATAGCAGATACGGCATGCAGATGTGCGTGATGGAGACTTTGCCAAATGTGGGCCATGCTTATTACTATGGACTCTCCTTTAAC
>NW_027922265.1:0-227 GCF_054177405.1 Leptonychotes weddellii
CCCCCCCCCCCCCCCCCCCCGAGGGGGGAGCCTGGTGATGGGTATTAAAGAGGGCACGTTCTGCATGGAGCACTGGGTGTTATGCACAAACAATGAATCATGGAAGACTACGTCAAAAACTAATGATGTAATCTATGGTGATTAACATAACAATAAAAATTAAATGCAAAAATAAATAAATAAATGAGTCAGTCTTTTCGACTTCTCCCCCACCGCCCCTGTTCTTC
>NW_027922266.1:0-227 GCF_054177405.1 Leptonychotes weddellii
AAAAAAAAGTATCACATTTTACAACGTATTTCATAACCTGCTTTTCTCAACTGACCGAAATAGTATGAACAGTTCTCATTTCATCACCTACTATTCTACGAGCTTTTAAATGGCTTAGCTATTATATTACCTGCCACAAGAATGCATCTTTAAGTCAATTTTTCACAGTTAGATAGTTAGCATGCTGGTATAATTTTCTATTATAAATAATGCTGCAGATAAAATGT
>NW_027922267.1:0-227 GCF_054177405.1 Leptonychotes weddellii
TAGCCTGGTGGTGGGTATTGAGGAGGGCACATTCTGCATGGAGCACTGGGTGTTATGCACAAACAATGAATCATGGAACACTTCATCTAAAACTAATGATGTAATGTATGGGGATTAACATAAGAATAAAAAAAAATTTTTTTAAAAAGATAATTTTTAAAAAAGAGATTAGGAATTTATCATTGCCAACCTTCACATTCTAGCAAGAGAGCAGGCCGGGTATGAAC
>NW_027922268.1:0-227 GCF_054177405.1 Leptonychotes weddellii
CCCCAATTCATTTATTTATTTTAGAGACAGCGAGTGAGCAGGAGGGAGGAGCAGAAGGGGAGAGGAGAGAGAGAATCTTAAGCAGACCCTGCTGCGGGGCTCAATCTCATGATCCTGAGATCAGGGCCTGAGTCAAAACCAACACGTTAACGACTTAGTCACCCAGGCAACAACCCCCCCCAACTCCATTTTTTTTTAAATTTTTTTTTATTCTTATGTTAATCCCC
>NW_027922269.1:0-227 GCF_054177405.1 Leptonychotes weddellii
CCTTCTTAAGTAGCATGAAAGACCTATCTGAAAATAGCTGGTAAGATCTTGCTAATAGTTGTACAGAAACATGAATAAATAAAGGGAAAATAAGTGGGGAAATTTAAGAGCATAAATATTCAAAGTTCATGGTTACCAAAGAAGATTCTATAACATAGCTGGAAAACTAGGCAGGACACCAATACCAGGTAGAATTAAAATGACCTGGGAATGACATATAAAACAAA
>NW_027922270.1:0-227 GCF_054177405.1 Leptonychotes weddellii
GACAGTTTCTGGTTCTAGAAAGGGTGTTTTATTACACCCTGATCTGTGAAAGAGAGTGCTAGAAAAGGTTCCCAGGAGTGTTCTGGCATCGAGGAGCAGAAAGAACTTGTTCCATCAGGAGAAAGTCTTTGTCACTGAGGGCCTTGAAAGCATGCAGAGGACTTCCCAGTCCACAAAAGATGATCACTAATCACTGGTTTTGCCCCTCTGATGAAGATGGGAGAGAA
>NW_027922271.1:0-227 GCF_054177405.1 Leptonychotes weddellii
GAATGGTTCATATGGAAGATGGGACGGGTGTGGGAAAATTGGAAACCTGGAAGGATCCATTGTGTTATGACTGTATCATGAATGCTGCAAGGGACCATAAGAGAATTAAGAGCATGGAGGCAATGCAATGAGATTTGTGGCTCAGGGAGATCAGCAGGCAGACACAGCGTGAAGGGCAGAATGCAGTTCAAGGTAGGGGATCAGCAGATGTTGCAGGAGTGCCAGTG
>NW_027922272.1:0-1368 GCF_054177405.1 Leptonychotes weddellii
GATTTTGACTAGACAGTGTATCGCTGACTAGGATTGGAATGTGGAATGAGTGGGTTTCTTCACAAGTGGCCAAGAAACTTCATCAAGGAGGTGTCTATGTGTGTTTTATTCATTTTAATTTTTTCCCCTAGTTTTCGAAATTTACTTGCTTAGGAGTTAGGTATAATGGGTCTTATAAAGCCATTTACCTCACATGTGCAATTTCATTTATGAGACTGAGAGATTTTAACAGTTTGGGAGATACTGTCTACTGTTTCACCCAGTGTGTATGAGAGGAGTAATGAGTACTTACGTGTTAAGTGTGGTATGCTGACCAGCAGCAGTAGCATTCACCTGGGATGAGTTAGAAATGCATTCTCAGGCATGCGCCCCAGAAACAATTATTCTATATTTTTTCTCATTCAGTAGAATCAGAACTTAAAGTGCATTTGTTTGTGTGTATGTAATAGTAAGCACATATTGTATCATTCAGTTCCTCTCCTATGTTCTTGATGTTAACAGGATTGTTCTATATTCTTTGACTATGAAAATAGTACAATAAGGCTCCTACTATTGCTCTCCTCCTCACAGGGAGTTGTGTCTCATACTATAATTCAGAAAGCAATGGTAGTGCTGAATTCTTGAAGTAAAGACATGCCTTCTCTCACTGTGTTTTCCTCAAACTAGAGATGCCTTTAATACACTCAACAAAAATTTGAGGATACCTAAATTTAGGATCTACAGTTCTTCCTGAAAACCTGAAAAAGTCATCTCCCCTCTCCTTAATTTGGCATCCCAAATTTATTGAAATTATTTATTGCTCTTTTTAATGCACAAACATGAAATGCAAGAAATACCATCTATTTTTCTGCAAATCAGGAAGCTAATTCTCTCCCATTACCTGATACTTTTTGGAGTATAACTGTAAGTCTTAGGTAAAAGGTTTTTTTCCATTACTTGCCTAGGCTGAATTCACTCCACCAGTGAGTTTAAATATTCCAAGTTTCTGCTTAGAGTAGATTCACCATGATACCACTGTAACTGGAAATAATTACTTTGATTTCAACAAATCCTACAAAAGAGTAGTTAATCCTACTATGCAAGTATCCTTTTGACACAACCTTAACTACACCATTACAAGAGACATGATAATTACCCTCCCAGGAGAAGATTCTTTCAGGGAAAGTATGCATAATGGGCAGAGAAAGGGAGAGACCGGAAAGGAAAAGCAAAGCTTTGAATCAAACAGAACTGAATAAACAATTTGGGGCAATTTAAAACAAGAGCTTTAACTGAATTTTATGGAAGCAAATTGAATAAAGTAGTTAGAAAAATGGATATTGTGTTCAGAAAAAAAATGTATATTGGCACAGATAAATCAGGCTTGTC
>NW_027922273.1:0-227 GCF_054177405.1 Leptonychotes weddellii
CTTCCCGACACACAGTCCGGCCTTCCCCACGCCCAAGCATGCGTCCCACTGCTGTCAACCCCCGATTCTGCACGTCCCAGGGCAGGGTCATTTCTGTCCCAACAGGCCTCTTACAGAACCAGGGTAGACTGGCGATTAATAAATGCATACAGAGGACAGCCCCGGCCAAGGCAGAGGCCGCTCCAGACCGGCTCCCGAGAGCTGTGGATCTTGGAGGAGCTTAGGTA
>NW_027922274.1:0-227 GCF_054177405.1 Leptonychotes weddellii
TCGCCTGCCCTGCCAGAGGCCCAGAGGGGCCGGAGCTCCAGAGCAGACTCACTGCCCCTCCACGATCCCAGAGAGTCCTAGGACAGGCTCATCGGTGATGCTGGGGCACGGGGACCCCAAGCCGATCAGCCAATCAGTCTCCATCCCCCAAGGTGACCTTGTGGCTCTACTCTTCCCTTCCCTGGGGGCCTTTCTGACTTTGGGGTCACCCTGGGGCCCGCCTGGCC
>NW_027922275.1:0-227 GCF_054177405.1 Leptonychotes weddellii
TGGATCACTCATCCAGAGCAAGGGAAGCCACAGACCAAATTAAAAGAAGGGAACAAAGTTACTCCTTGGCTTGTGAGCATCCAGGAGCTCAGGATCTACTGATTTCCAGGGAAATGAAGGGATTTCCAAGTGTAATTCTGCCACTAAGGGACCTTTGCCTTACACACTGAGACTCCTACCCCTGCATGAGAGGGGGCTCTCATATATTCCAGAAGCAACTCTGCATG
>NW_027922276.1:0-227 GCF_054177405.1 Leptonychotes weddellii
ATTGATGTTAGCCTATAATGGGGTTATTATTTTGGGTTTTAAACAAATTGCTGAACATTTAAAATTTTTCTCAATTTTCTTTTCTTTTTCTTTTTTATTCTTATGTTAATCCCCATACATTATATCATTAGTTTTAGATGTAGGGTTCCATGATTCATTGTTTGTGCATAACACCCAGTGCTCCATGCAGAACGTGCCCGCCTCAATACCCATCACCAGGCTCACCC
>NW_027922277.1:0-227 GCF_054177405.1 Leptonychotes weddellii
AGCTTGGAGGAGAGGCCCGGGAGCTCAGTGAACCTCAGACATGCTGCTGGCTGCCTGTCTTTGAGGACATATATCCATGAAAGAGGCCCGTGATTCAGACCCGTGAAGCAGCCAAAATCTTTTTTTATTAAAATGCTTTGTGCTCCAGGATACCAGGGAGTTAAGCTGATCTGTCTCCGAGAGTGTGTTTGCCTAGAGCACACTATTAGATACTTTGTCTCCTTTAA
>NW_027922278.1:0-227 GCF_054177405.1 Leptonychotes weddellii
AAGTCCTGGTGCGAATGTTGAGCAACAGTGACTCTTATGTATTGGTGGTAAAAATGAAGAAAGATCCAGCCACTTTGGACAGTTCAGCATTCTGTTAGAAAGCTAAACACAGTCATAGCATATGATTCAGCAATTGTGTCCTCATTAAAATTAGTTGAGAATTATGTCCACACAAAAACCTGCACACAAATGTTTGTAACAGCTTTTTATATTACTCCCCAAACTTT
>NW_027922279.1:0-227 GCF_054177405.1 Leptonychotes weddellii
GCTCCATCCTCTCTTGGAGCCACACCCCTCACGACAGCAGGCACACGTGGACGGGCAGGCTCTCAGCCAGGTGAAGGAAATCCTACAGTCAATGTCTACACCTGAGACGATGGAAGGCTTACCGTCTTAGCGATGCATCCACAGAGCGCCCACCCTGGGCTGGACAACACTTCTTCCGGCCAGCCGGCCAAGCTCCATGGATCCAAGTACAGGAAAGCCTTCTTCTC
>NW_027922280.1:0-227 GCF_054177405.1 Leptonychotes weddellii
TATACCATTTTCCACAGTGGCTGCACCCGTTTGCATTCCTATCAGTAGTGCAGGAGGGTTCCTTTTTCTCCACATCCTCACCAACACTTGTAGTTTCTTGTGTTGTTTTTTTAATTATGTTCAGTTAGCCGCTGTATAATACATCATTAGTTTTTGATGTAGTGTTCAGTGATTCATCAGTTGTGTATAACACCCAGTGCTCATCACAACATGTGCCCTCCTTAATA
>NW_027922281.1:0-227 GCF_054177405.1 Leptonychotes weddellii
AGCATATTCAGTGCTTCATTGTTGAACTGTGAAGGTTTTTAAAGCATGTTTGAGCTACTGGTCACTTCATTTTATGTGAAAACACACAATTAAGCTTAAAGAGACATTTCACCAAGTGAATGCTGGTGCATACTTTGATTTCACTATTTAGTGATGTAATTTTTCCAACATTTTCCCAAAATTGAAACCCAGCCTTCAACGGCACATGATGAGTGTTTAACTTAGTT
>NW_027922282.1:0-1368 GCF_054177405.1 Leptonychotes weddellii
CTATTTTCTCTGTGGCTCATTCATTCTTTTTCTCAGAGATTTTAATATATAGAAAGAGATAAATAGATATTGAAATGGATATAGATATGTGTGGTTATGTATATGTGTATTACGAATGTGTGCATGCATTCTTATACACAAACAGATATGTACACACACACACACACACACACACACACACACTTCCCAGCTCTGTCTGCTAAGAGATTTCAGAAACATTAACACCCCAGTAGTAATGAGTACTCCTAGAATACAAACACCATTCTCCACTGAAAGAAAGCAGGCGGGCTTGGAGAAATGGCTGATTTAGGACTGGATCAGGGAAAGTAGAAAAAATATACATAGTGCAAAAGTGTGAGGATGTGCTCAAAAAGATACAGAAGTCAGTTTGAAGAGGCACCCGTTGGCTAAATCTGAGATAATCTGAGCATCAGAATAATAATGATAGGGGCGCCTGGGTGGCTCAGTCATCAAGTGTCTGCCTTCAGCTCAGGTCATCTCAGGGTCCTGGGATCGAGCCCTGCATCAGTCCCTGCTCCGCAGGAAGCCTGCTTCTCCCTCTCCCACTCCCCCTGCCTGTGTTCCCTCTCGCTGTGTCTCTCTCTGTCAAATAAATAAATAAAATCTTTTAAAATAATAATAATGATGATAGTAAGGATTTTTATAAGCTATTGAGTAAAGAACGCATGAGTCTATAACAATGTAATCAATTAAATGAATAAATAAATAAGAAAAAGCTCTGCCTGCATTGGAAAGCTAATAATAAATGTAGAAGGAATGATAGAATATAGAAAATCACCTTTTGGCAACCGTCATAGTAATTATTGATTCAGGCAAGAATCATGACTATACATGGTAAAACTAGTGGGTGAATGTTTAAGGAATAATGAGATATTTACATAATCTCACAGTATCTTCTTCAAGATACATATTAATTACAAAAGCCAATGCAGTGGAAACACCTTCTTAACCAATTGACCAACATTATCATTGCCAGGATTTGGAATAACCAACAGCATTTGGCTCCTGACATGCTCTCCTAAGAATTCAGCATCATTTCTGTGATGGTCTCACCAAATGTGCATAACCTGAATCTAATCATGACACAAATTGACGTTACGGTACATTCTATGAAATAACTTGTTTATACACTTAAGAATTATTGGTATCGGGCGCCTGGGTGGGTCAGTTGGTTAAGCAACTGCCTTTGGCTCAGGTCATGATTCTGGAGTCCCGGGATCGAGTCCCGCATCGGGCTCCTGCTCGGCGGGGAGTCTGCCTCTCCCTCTGACCCTCCCCCCCTCATGCTCTCTCTATCTCATTCTCTCTCTCAAATAAATAAATAAATAAATCTTTAAAAAAAAAAAA
>NW_027922283.1:0-227 GCF_054177405.1 Leptonychotes weddellii
GAGGGTCAGAGGGAGAAGCAGACTCCCTGCTGAGCAGGGAGCCAGATGCGGGACTCGATCCTGGGACTCCAGGATCATGACCTGAGCCGAAGGCAGTCGCTCAACCGACTGAGCCACCCACGTGCCCGATCCAGTGTTTTTTCCCTCTGACGTTCACCTCATGCCATTAATTTTTTCTCATGATCTTGATACGGTCCAGACCCCAATCCAGCCCTGTACTTATGTGC
>NW_027922284.1:0-227 GCF_054177405.1 Leptonychotes weddellii
GAGCGTTCCCTTCCCACTTGTGTGCAAAGTCACATGCAAGAGATTGGGTCCCCTGTAGACAGCTGGCTCCCAATTAGGAGGAGAAAGGGGCTCTCCTGGGGGTAACCCCAGACCCACTGAATGAAGGTCTGTCCTCCGTGGAGAGCAGCGAGTCAGGGGCAGAGTGAGGGGAGCCTCAGGGATGGAGTGTGACCCCCCCTCCCTGCTCTCCCCGAGCTCAGGGCCAC
>NW_027922285.1:0-227 GCF_054177405.1 Leptonychotes weddellii
CTTTGATTCTTATTTCTGCAATCTTATTAAAGATTTCAGGGAAGGTCAGAGCATGAGGAAGAAGTTTCTGAGTATAGAGCCTCTAAAGAGAACATAATCACTGCTCTTCCCTTCATACCAGGAATCCTAGCAATTCCCTTGCAAATAGAGTCAAATCATGGAAATGGACCAAGAGTTCTTTCTACTAGGTACAGCATTGGCATCTGCCAGCAGACTCTATTCTCCTG
>NW_027922286.1:0-227 GCF_054177405.1 Leptonychotes weddellii
CCCCCCCCCCCCCCTGGGGGAGCCTGGGGGTGGGTATTGAGGAGGGCACATTCTGCATGGAGCACTGGGTGTTATGCACAAACAATGAATCATGGAACACTTCATCTAAAACTAATGATGTAATGTATGGGAGTTAACATAAGAATAAAAATAAATAAATAAATAAAAATTAAAAAAAAAATATACTGACTCATTCAGAGATTCCCATTGGTTGTCTGCATGAAGAC
>NW_027922287.1:0-227 GCF_054177405.1 Leptonychotes weddellii
CTAAACTAAGCAGCATAGTTTTGATCAGTTGACGGAATATGAGAAAAGAAAATTCATTGGAACTTGATCTTTGAAATAGTCTCCAGAGAGTTCATAGGGGTTAAAATATTACACAAACAGAAAGAAAGCAAAAAATATCTAATCATGGCATACCAACTTGCTTTCTAGGGAGCAGGGTTTCCATAATCATAAGGTAAATGATAAATGGTTTTCAACTTTATAATATA
>NW_027922288.1:0-227 GCF_054177405.1 Leptonychotes weddellii
GAGTCCCACATCGGGCTCCCTGCACAGCGGGGAGTCTGTTTCTCCCTATCCCTCTGTTGCTCCCCCTGCTTGTGCTCTCTTGCTCTCTGTCAAATAAATAAAATCTTTAAAAAAACCGGATGTGGGGTGCCTGGGTGGCTCAGTCGTTAAGGGTCTGCCTTCGGCTCAGGTCATGATTCCAGGTCCTGGGGTCGAGCCCTGCATCGGAGTCCCTGCTAGGCGGGAAG
>NW_027922289.1:0-227 GCF_054177405.1 Leptonychotes weddellii
TGCTGCCCTGTTTCGTAACATCCCTTCTCTGCCTACCTGGAGAAGAGTGAGCAACAAAAAAGACACCACCTGAGTAGATTACTTGGATCCCCTTTTTGCTGCTCAGCTTCTCAATATTAACCTAACTTCTGTACATTCACAGGTAGGTTAATTTGATTCCCTTCCTACAGTGAAAGAGCAAAGCCAAAGACTGAATCAGGTATTTTAAAAGCACATAAGTGATAAAA
>NW_027922290.1:0-227 GCF_054177405.1 Leptonychotes weddellii
GGCAATGAGTTCTTTACCCTGAGTTCTCAAAATAACTACTAGACAATGACCAATTTTTAAGATCTTCAAGAGACAACTTGATGTAGCAGAAAGATCCCTGAATCATGTTGCTGAGACCTGGATTCAAATCTCAGGTCTGCCATTTACTAGGGGTGACTCTGGAAGCCACATAATTCCTCTGTACCTGAGTTTCTTCTTCAAAATGAGTTCTTTGTGTTCCCACCTTC
>NW_027922291.1:0-227 GCF_054177405.1 Leptonychotes weddellii
ACGGAAGGCCGAGCGTCTGGCTGGCTTTCTTGGGGCGCGTGTGTCCTTCCTGCCGGGACGCCCCCCTGCCGCGGGCGGTGGTGAGCCGCTGAGGGATTTAATGTGCAGATGTTCTGACCTTCCTGTTCCCTGAAGGTCGGTTTGCCGGCAGTTTAGGGGGTGCTGCCGGAGACCACCCACACGGAGGAGCGAGTCGGGCGGACCCCACGGGACCCGCGGGCCTGCGG
>NW_027922292.1:0-227 GCF_054177405.1 Leptonychotes weddellii
AAATGGTGAAATTAGCAACCTCAGACTCTTTTAAGACAAAACTTAAAAATCCTGTAATCTTAAGAGCTTCCACCTTTTAAGAAACATTTTAAAAGTTAATATTTTTAGGGGTGCCTGGGTGGTTCAGTTGATTAAGGAGCTGGCTCTTGGTCTCAACTCCGGTCTTGATCCCAGGGTCGTGAGTTCAGGCCCCACATTGGGCTCCGTGCTGGGAATGGAGACTACTT
>NW_027922293.1:0-1368 GCF_054177405.1 Leptonychotes weddellii
CAGATGTTCATAGGGGAAAGGAAAAAAAAAAAAGAGGGAGGCATACCATAAGAGACTCCTAACTATGGAGAACAAACTGAGGGTTGCTGGAGGGGAGGTGGGTGGGATGATGGGTTAAATGTCTGATGGGTGTTAAGGAGGGCACTTGTGATGAGCACTGGGTATTATGAATTACTAAATTCTGCTGAAACTAATATTATACTATATAAACTAACTAAAATTCAAATAAAAACTTGAAACATTAAAAAAACTAAGATAGAAATTATTTCTAAAATATTCCACATGTCATATTGATGGATGTAGAAGGCTGGTCCACTTTTCTCTTGTAATGTGGCATTTCTTTTCCTTATTTATAGGAATTCACTCTGTATTAAGTATATGAAATATTTTTCTCTCATATATTGCAGATATTCTTTTTAAATGTAGCAACATTTAATAGTAACGTGAAGCAATCTTTGTGATTTCTGCTTCTGGAGGCATGCTTAGGAATGTCTCTCTCACCCCAAGATAACATAGAAGTCATTTATATTATTTCAATTTTCTTCCTATACATTTATGAGACTAAATATCATTTAGAATAAATGTTGACATGGGAAGTCAATCAGGGAATCTAATAACAGTATTCCTCCAAAATGTTTAACTAGGTGTTACCACCCCTTTTGTTGAGTAATTGTTCCTTAATAGACACAGATCTAGATCAGTTGCCAACCGCACTTTGCATTCCTTATGTGGGGCACTGCCAACCGTAAGAAGCACCAGTCTGCTCTTTCCCACACCCAAAGAGTAAAGAATTCACATGGTTTCCTACTGAGCAGGGATTCATACTGGCAGAAAGAATAGGGGAAAATATGGCATTTTTAATTACTTGTGTGATCGGCCCAAAACCACTTTGACCTGAATTATCCAATATTTGGGGTGAGGGAGGGATTATCCTGGAACTGTCTGGAAATAAATATAAGTAAGAGGATATCATGAGATTACTGGAGGCCCATTCTGTTTGGTAGGAAGCAGTCAAAGTGTCATTCACCTCTCATCAGAACTGGTATGTCTCCGAATGCAGGTCCCAGCGGGGCACTCATGAGCTTAGCATCAAATGACTTATGGAAACTTCCTTCATTAATTCAGCAGCTACTTTTGAGCACCTGTATGTGTGCAGTACTGTAAGGCTCTCAAGCCATTTATTGGACTGAGGAATAGGTATTGTGATTGAAACCTGCATTAGACAAATGTTTGCCAAAGTCCAAACTCATAGTGGAAGCTCAATAAAAGATTGGGAATTCACTGCCCACCCACCTCTTTAGACACTCAACAAACTTAATTTGGATTAAACACAATGGAAATTCAAAAATAAAGTTGGCTTAGGCTTCT
>NW_027922294.1:0-227 GCF_054177405.1 Leptonychotes weddellii
GGTGGGTATTGAGGAGGGCACATTCTGTATGGAGCACTGGGTGTTATGCACAAACAATGAATCATGGAACACTTTATCTAAAACTAATGATGTAATGTATGGGGATTAATATAAGAATAAAAAAAAAAAGTTATTGATGTCCTCCTTAGGAGAATATAAAGAAGGGAAAAAAGCCAAGCCCATCTAGAAAGATTGAAAAAGCAAATTTGTGAGAAAAAGGTTGTAGC
>NW_027922295.1:0-227 GCF_054177405.1 Leptonychotes weddellii
AGCTACATTAAGAAAAAATGAGAGAAGACTCAAAAACCAAAATGAGAAATGGAAGAGAAAATAATATTTTGTCTTTTTTTAATTTTATTATGTTATGTTAATCACCATACATTAGATCATTAGTTTTTGATGTAGTGTTCCATGATTCATTGTTTGCGAATAACACCCAGTGCTCCATTCAATATGTGCCTTCCTTAACACCCATCACTGAACTAACCCATCCCCCC
>NW_027922296.1:0-227 GCF_054177405.1 Leptonychotes weddellii
CCCTCTGGGACCCCGCCAGGCAGGGGCAGTGGGGTGGGTGGTGGGGTGCTGCTCTAGCCGCAGGTGCCTCCCAGGCACTTTCTGCTTTTGCTGACCCCTGAACGGCTCCCTTACTCTGATAGACCTCCTTCCCGATTCTCTGCCTCAGGCGCTCTCTGACTGCAAGGCTGGCTGCTGGTCCCACGCCAGGCCCCACGCCTGGTCCCACGCCTGGTCCCACGCCAGAC
>NW_027922297.1:0-227 GCF_054177405.1 Leptonychotes weddellii
GGGGGACACGTAAGCAATGGCCCATCACCCATCTAGAGCCGGTGTCCACTATACGGGTTGTATGAGAGAGAACACCTCATATGTGCTACTACGTGGGGTCAGAGCTGGGAGAGACCCTTCCCCGGAGAACCCTGAAGGTAAATAGCCAGGTGGACAGGGGTGGGGGATCTTCCTCCGCTTCAAAGAGGTAATATTAGATCGGAGATGGAAATTTGGGCAGAACTGAC
>NW_027922298.1:0-227 GCF_054177405.1 Leptonychotes weddellii
GGATCACTTTCTTCTCAAGTCTCACTGGTCGAAATGGGACCTCCAACTTCTAGCAGTAAGTAGTCCTTGTACACCCACCACCCCCACCAATATGAATCCATGGGTCTGGGTTCAGACACTCGGATATTTACCTCATGTCCCCCAACCCTCTTTCCTTTCACGGACCAAGGCATCAATCTCTCTCTCTTTTTTTTTTCGCCTAAGATTTTATTTACTTATTTAACAGA
>NW_027922299.1:0-227 GCF_054177405.1 Leptonychotes weddellii
GGCATTCCTTCTAGAGGTATCGTGGGACCTTGGTAGCTTCCGGTTTAAAACATTTGCGATCATTTTGGATGTAAACTTACTCTGTATGAGCACAGAGGGCTAGACCTATATCCATTGACATCTATGGACTCCTGAGTGCTTTCCAAACCTATGCTGGCAACTCTGTGGTTAGCTGGGGCCAGAGTCACCAAAATTTGGCAGGACTGAAGGCCATTCTCTGTTGCTGC
>NW_027922300.1:0-227 GCF_054177405.1 Leptonychotes weddellii
TGAACATGTCCCACATGTCCCAGCAGAAAGCAATCACTGGCAAAGGGGACTGGACAAATAGTGATTCACTCCCAGGTCTAGTACTGGGGCTGGATCTGGAGATGAGGCCACCGCCCTTGAGGCTGATAGAAGGTTTGATACCTGGGGCGCCTGGGTGGCTCAGTTGGTTAAGCGACTGCCTTCGGCTCAGGTCGTGATCATGGAGTCCCGGGATCGAGTCCCGCATC
>NW_027922301.1:0-227 GCF_054177405.1 Leptonychotes weddellii
TAGTGTGTTGGGGGCGCCTGGGTGGCTTAGTCGTTAAGCGTCTGCCTTCGGCTCAGGTCGTGATCCCAGGACCCTGGGATTGAGCCCCACATCGGGCTCCCTGCTCCGCGGGGAAGCCTGCTTCTCCCTCTCCTACTCCCCCTGCTTGTGTTCCCTCTCTCGCTATGTCTCTCTCTGTCAAATAAATAAATAAAATCTTTAAAAAAAACAAACAAACATATAGTGTG
>NW_027922302.1:0-227 GCF_054177405.1 Leptonychotes weddellii
ACTATTAGAATTAATATATTGATTTTGTAAGATGATTAGATATAGTCAATATAAAAAAATTAGTATTTCTAGACCATTTATATTTAATGTAATTGTTCATATCATGGATTTAAATCTTGCATCTTACTAGTTATTTTCTCTTTGTCTCATCTCTTTTTTTTATATAACTCTTCTTATGCCTTCTTTTGGGTGAATTGAACAGTTTTTATGATTCTGTTTTATCTCCA
>NW_027922303.1:0-227 GCF_054177405.1 Leptonychotes weddellii
GCACAGGAAGGAAACACCCATTCTGGGCTGTTTCTATTGCTCTTCAGTGTGCAGAGGAAGCCCTATGTGAAGTGCTCCAGGGGTTGCCTTGGTCCACTGTGAATAGGTGCATCAGTCTAATTTGGGGATTCAACATTATGAATATTATTACCAAATACATAAACCATGTTTTCTGGTATAATTTTTATCAGTGCTCATACTGACATTTTAGTTTCCACTGCTTGATT
>NW_027922304.1:0-1368 GCF_054177405.1 Leptonychotes weddellii
ATCTAGAACTAATGATGTAATGTATGGGGATTAACATAAGAATAAAAAAAAAAGATTCACACTTCAGTGTCCATCAATAAAGTTTTATTGGAACACAAAAAAAAAAAAAAAGAAAAGAAATAGACCTCCAAGCTGCTGGGCTCACTCCCATCTTCTCATTTAGATTCACAGCCCAAGGCTAGGGAGGAATCGGATTGACATAGGTCTCTCCATTGTTTGACGTACAGAAGTAGTTGATTTTTCTAAGGCTGGCAGCCCCTAAATTGCTGGACACTTAATATTTTACATCGAAAGCAAAGATGAAATAGAATACAGCTCCATTAAAAAATTTCCTCTGGGCGGAGCAAGATGGCGGACGAGTAGGAGACCTGGATTTCGTCTCCTCTCAGGAATTCAGCTGGATAGGGATCAAACCATTCTGAACACCTACAAATACCCAACAGGAGATCGAAGAAAGGAATAGCAACAACTCTCTGAACAGAAAAGCGACCACTTTCTGGAAGGTAGGAGGTGCGGAGAAGTGAATCCGAGGCGATATTCGGGAGGATAGACGGCGGGGGAGGGGCCTCCGTCGGCCGCTTCTGGCAAGTGATAGAGCCACAGAGCACAAAATCGGAACTTTTAAAAGTCTGCTCCGCTGAGGGACGTCACTCTGGTGGCTAAGTGGGGGGTGGAACCCTCGTGGGACAGTGTGGTATCAGGACCCTCGGGGTCACAGAAAGACCGGGCGTGCCTGAGTGCGGCAGAGCTCCCAGGTATCAGAGTGGAAAGCCGGCTGCAGAGACAGAGCCGAGGCGCAGGCTCTCAGCTCGGGGTTGCCATAAACAGTGATCCGCAGCACAGTTGGGCCACTGCTCCTCCAGCAGGGACCCAACAAGTTGCAGATCCAGGGAGACTCACCTTCTTCCCCGGGGGGAGCGGCGCGGGAGTGCACTGCAGGGATCTGCTGGGTTTGGAGACTCCACACCGAGTCGGGTGCCAGAGATAGAAACGCGCGGTCACAGGCCGGGTGAGCACGGAGTGCGGCTGGAGACCGGGGAGAGAGGAGTAACTGACTGCTTTTCTCTGGGGACACACTGAGGAGCGGGGCCCTGAGTTCTCGGTTCCTCTGGGGCGGAGATTGGGAGGCCGCCATTTTCACTCTCCGCCTCCAAAGCTGTACGGAAAGGTCACAGGGGACAAAAGCTCCCGAGAGCAAACCCAAGCAGATTACTTAGCCCAAACCGGGCAAGGGCGGGGCAATTCCGCCTCCGGCAAAGATTTTTGGAAACCACGGCAACAGGCCCCTCCCCAGAAAATCAGCGAGAACAGCCAGGCAAGACCAAGTTTACCGATCAATGAGAACAGCAGAACTCCAGTGCTAGGGGA
>NW_027922305.1:0-227 GCF_054177405.1 Leptonychotes weddellii
CTCACATTCAGGTCAGTCAGAAACTGGCGAGGTGGGAAGCCGCAGAGTGCGGCGTGAGTCTGGCCGGCAACACAGACAGGCGGCAGAGGGGCTTGTGAAAGGGGCTCCCTCAAACACAAGTCCCCGTCCTCATCCCAAGTGATGCCTTTGGCCTTTGCGTAGTGAGGTTATGTAAAAACAGGGACACCACAAGGAGAGTTGAAGATGGGGAGCAGGTTCCCCAGTTT
>NW_027922306.1:0-227 GCF_054177405.1 Leptonychotes weddellii
AAGACTCAGAGAAGTTACATAACTTGCACAAGGCCCCACTGCAAAACTAGCCAGGACAGGATATGAAACTAAGCCATCAAACTAGACTATCTTAACACTCTTCTGTATTTCGACTTTATTTTTTTAAAAGCCAGTAACTTAAAGTGAATTTTTAAAAATTTATTTTCATAATTCAAATGGAAGAAAAAAAATCATTTGGGGTATAATTCTAATCTGGATGATGTCAT
>NW_027922307.1:0-227 GCF_054177405.1 Leptonychotes weddellii
GTGCCTGGGTGGCTCAGTTGGTTAAGCCACTGCCTTCGGCTCAGGTCATGATCCTGGAGTCCCGGGATCGAGTCCCGCATCGGGCTCCCTGCTCGGCAGGGAGTCTGCTTCTCCCTCTGACCCTCCTCCCTCTCATGCTCTCTGTCTCTCATTCTCTCTGTCTCAAATAAATAAATAAAATCTTTAAAAAAAAAAAAAAGGTAAAATTTCCACTATATCATATATAT
>NW_027922308.1:0-227 GCF_054177405.1 Leptonychotes weddellii
AGCAAAAAAAAAAAAAAAACCCCAAAAAAACCCTATAAAAAAGCAAAAACCAAAATGATTAGTGTTTCCCTATAGCAAATTCGCCTATTCAAAAACTTTAACAGGAGAAATACCATGTATTTCTCAAAATTTTAGGAGAACCTACCAGTCTTGAGGATATTGCATACCCTGTCGATGGTCCCTACGTGGGTAAATGTGTAGCAGGCTCTGGGAACCCGTGTGAAGAA
>NW_027922309.1:0-227 GCF_054177405.1 Leptonychotes weddellii
CCCCCACCCCAACCCCGTGGCCCCTTGCTCTGATGCCAACAGAAACCCAAATGAGGGGGCGCCTGGGTGGCTCAGTCTGTTAAGCGGTTAGGCGGCTACCTTGGGCTCAGGTCATGAGCTCAGGTAATGAGCTCAGGGTCTTGGGATCGAGCCCCGCATAGGGCTCCCTGCTCCGCGGGGGGCCTGCTTCTCTCTCTCCACTCATGCTCTCTCTCTCTCTCTCTCTC
>NW_027922310.1:0-227 GCF_054177405.1 Leptonychotes weddellii
TCGAGTCCCGCATCGGGCTCCCTGATCGGCGAGGAGCCTGCTTCTCCCTCTGACCCTCCCCCCTCTCATGTACTCTCTCTCTCTCTCTCATTCTCACTCTCTCAAATAAATAAATAAATCTTTAAAAAAAAAGAAAATAACAAGATGGAAAAAGATATGTTCGAATATGTCATTCGAACGCTAAGCTTAAGAATCAGCCGAAGTAGACAAGGAATATTCCAAGGGAA
>NW_027922311.1:0-227 GCF_054177405.1 Leptonychotes weddellii
TATTTAAAAAAAAAAAACAAAAAAACACAAAAAAATCTGATGTTAAATGTTTTTTAAGCTTTTATTAACTTATTATATAAGTAATCAGTTTTAAATAGAACTATTTGAAAATTACAAATATCGCAGTTTGAGTGTGCCCAGAAACAGAAAAAGATTTGAATGCAAGCAGATTATTTGGGAAATGCAGAATATCTTAGGGTAACGGGGAAGTAATACAAGGAAGAGAA
>NW_027922312.1:0-227 GCF_054177405.1 Leptonychotes weddellii
GGCGCCTGGGTGGCTCAGTTGGTTAAGCGACTGCCTTCGGCTCAGGTCATGATCCTGGAGTCCCGGGATCGAGTCCCACATCGGGCTCCCTGCTCGGCGGGGGGTCTGCTTCTCCCTCTGCCCTCTTCCCTCTCGTGCTCTCTGTCTCTCATTCTCTCTCTCTCAAATAAATAAATAAAATCTTTAAAAAAAAAAAAAACTTGTAACAAATGGCCTCATTTCACTAG
>NW_027922313.1:0-227 GCF_054177405.1 Leptonychotes weddellii
TATAATGATGCCCACTTTGCCCAAGACCAGGTACATTGTAGGCAAATGACGCTACCTTTCCATCTTCGGCTCATGCCGCTCATGAGCAGACACAGTGTAAAATCCCCTGGCCAAGGTGTTCCGAGCCCCCTCCCCTTGGTGCTGAGACTGTCCTCATCCCCATCCCTTGAGGGCTGACAGTCCTGACAAGGGGGCTGCTCACCCCTTTCATCCCACACTTCCCGAAC
>NW_027922314.1:0-227 GCF_054177405.1 Leptonychotes weddellii
GAGTCCCACATCGGGCTCCCTGCACAGCGGGGAGTCTGTTTCTCCCTATCCCTCTGTTGCTCCCCCTGCTTGTGCTCTCTTGCTCTCTGTCAAATAAATAAAATCTTTAAAAAAACCGGATGTGGGGTGCCTGGGTGGCTCAGTCGTTAAGGGTCTGCCTTCGGCTCAGGTCATGATTCCAGGTCCTGGGGTCGAGCCCCGCATCGGAGTCCCTGCTAGGCGGGAAA
>NW_027922315.1:0-1367 GCF_054177405.1 Leptonychotes weddellii
AAGATTTTATTTATTTATTTGAGACAGAGAGAATGAGAGACAGAGAGCATGAGAGGGAGGAGGGTCAGAGGGAGAAGCAGACTCCCCGCCGAGCAGGGAGCCCGATGCGGGACTCGATCCCGGGACTCCAGGATCATGACCTGAGCCGAAGGCAGTCGCTTAACCAACTGAGCCACCCAGGCGCCCTGCTCTTTGCTATTTTTTAAAGCTATCTTATTTGTCTATTTATTTTGCGGGGGGAAGAGGCAGAGGGAGAAGGAGAGAATCCCTAGAAGATTCCACACGGAGCATGGAGCCCTACGTGGGGTCCGATCTTGTGACCCCGAGATCATGACCTGAGCCGAAACCAAGAGTTGGACGCTTCACTGAATGAGCCACCCAGGCGCCCCCTTTGCTATTTTTTTTAACAAAATATAGGATATTTTTCCTCTATTGATAGACATAGAACTACCTCATTTTTTTTCATAAAACAGCTGACTAGTATTCCATTTCCCCCATCAGTAGATGTAGAGCTGTCCCTTTAAAGAAAAACAAACAAACAGCTAAATAGTATCTATACTATAACATAGTTCATCAGTCCCATATGGTTGAAAATTAAGGTGGCTTTAATCATATATTTCCTTCTTTCTTTTTTAAACACCAGGGCAATAAATATCCTTGGACAAACATTTAACACATTTTAAAATTAGGTCTATAGGATATATTCCTAGAAGTGGAATTTTTGGGTTAAAGTTGTAGGCTCATTTGTAATTTTGATAGATGATGACAAATCTTCTCCAAAGATGTTTATGCTACCACCAGACATGAGGGCCTGTTTCCCCATCTCCTTGCCAATGTGTGGAGTGTTACCCACCTGTGCTATCTTTGCTGGTGGTATCTCATTATACTTCTGTTTTGCATTTCTCTTATTATGAGTGAGGATGAGCATCTTTTGATATACTCAACAACCATTTTGTTTGTCTTTCTGTCAACTGTCCTTTGCTTTTGCCCATTTTTCTACCGGATGGTTACCTTTTAAATTATTGATTTCTTGGGAGCTCTTTATACATTCAAGAAAGAAGCCCTCTGTCTATGATACAAAAAAAAAAAAAAACAAAACTCTCCCTCCCAGTTTCACACTTGTATTTTGACTTTGTATATGGAGTTTTGGCTGTGCAGAATTAAAACGTTTTTTTTTTTTTTTTTAAAGATTTTATTTATTTATTTGACAGAGACAGAGACAGCGAGAGCAGGAACACAAGCAGGGGGAGTGGGAGAGGGAGAAGCAGGCTTCCTGCTGAGCCGGGAGCCTGATGTGGGACTCGATCCCAGGACCCTGGGATCATGACCTGAGCCGAAGGCAGTCGCTTAACCAACTGAGCCACCCA
>NW_027922316.1:0-227 GCF_054177405.1 Leptonychotes weddellii
GCAACCTGCACCACTACAAGCTACACGGGGTGAACATCAACGTGGAAGCCAGCAAGAATAAGAGCAAAACCTCCACAAAGTTGCACGTGGGCAATATCAGCCCCACCTGTACCAACAAAGAGCTTCGGGCCAAGTTTGAGGAGTATGGCCCAGTCATCGAATGTGACATCGTGAAAGATTATGCCTTCGTACACATGGAACGGGCAGAGGATGCAGTGGAGGCCATC
>NW_027922317.1:0-227 GCF_054177405.1 Leptonychotes weddellii
TAAAAAAAAAAATAGCCAAACTGTGGATGGAGCCAAGATACGCTCAACAGATGAATGGATAAAGAAGATGTGGTCCATATATACAATGGAATATTACTCAGCCACCAGAAAGGATGAATACCCACCATTTATATTGACATGAATGGAACTGGAGGGGATTATGCTAAGTGAAATAAGTCAAGCAGAGAAAGTCAATTATCATATAGTTTCACTCATATTTGGAACAT
>NW_027922318.1:0-227 GCF_054177405.1 Leptonychotes weddellii
AGAACCCTGTTTGTTTTTCAGAGTCCAGCGTCTCTCATGGTTCGTCTACCCCTCTGATTTCCCCCGCTTCATTCTTCCCCTCCCGCTACCTTCTTCTTCTTTTTTTTTTCTTAACATATATTGCATTATTTGTTTCAGAGGTACAGATCTGTGTGAATGGAATTGCTTTAAATCTACAGATTAATTTGGGGAGAATTGAGAGGTTTTTTTTTTTAAAGATTTTATTT
>NW_027922319.1:0-227 GCF_054177405.1 Leptonychotes weddellii
TAATAAAATATAAGAGATACTAAAAATATTTTCAAAGGACAAAACTTCTAAATACTAAGGAAACACTAAAAGAAAACTTGACTGCATAAAAAGTTTAATGCTGGGGCAAAAATCACCTTAAACAAAGCTGAAAGACAAAATGAAAAGTGATCAGACTTTTTCTGATTAGATTAAGGAGTGAATAGAGGGTTTAGGATCACTAATGGCAAGTCAGTAAGAGATTTGTA
>NW_027922320.1:0-227 GCF_054177405.1 Leptonychotes weddellii
ACGGAAGGCCGAGCGTCTGGCTGGCTTTCTTGGGGCGCGTGTGTCCTTCCTGCCGGGACGCCCCCCTGCCGCGGGCGGTGGTGAGCCGCTGAGGGATTTAATGTGCAGATGTTCTGACCTTCCTGTTCCCTGAAGGTCGGTTTGCCGGCAGTTTAGGGGGTGCTGCCGGAGACCACCCACACGGAGGAGCGAGTCGGGCAGACCCCACGGGACCCGCGGGCCTGCGG
>NW_027922321.1:0-227 GCF_054177405.1 Leptonychotes weddellii
ACTGTGTGCACAGAATTTAGACCTCACATTAAAGTACCAGTATTTTATGTGTCCTGCCGATTTCATGTTCAAGTTCAATACAAATATATAAATCATTAAACAGTTAACTGGAGACACCTCAGTTGAACATCTTTTATTGTGGCTTCTTGACAGATTTTCATTCAGCTATTAAAGCACAGTATTGTTAGTGCAAAAGTCTCTTTCCGGATTTCCTTTGTGTTGCTACT
>NW_027922322.1:0-227 GCF_054177405.1 Leptonychotes weddellii
CTTCCCGCGGAGCAGGGAGCCCGATGCGGGGCTCGATCCCAGGACTCTGGGATCATGACCTGAGCCGAAGGCAGACGCTTAACGACTGAGCCACCCAGGCGCCCCTCCTGACTCCATTCTAAATGAGGCTTCATTTCGTTAATTTTCATAATGCCTGTGAAACTGAAGCTGACATTAAAAAGCCATAAATAAGGGCGCCTGGGTGGCTCAGTTGGTTAAGCGACTGC
>NW_027922323.1:0-227 GCF_054177405.1 Leptonychotes weddellii
GCCAGCCTGTCCTACTGTGGCCCCAACGTCCTCAACCAATTTTTCTGTGATGTCTCCCCTCTGCTCAACCTGTCCTGCACCCATGTGGCCCTGACCGAGCTGGTGGACTTCATCTCTGCCATCGTCACCTTCTGTGGAACACTGTTGGTAGCACTGGCCTCCTACTCAGCCATCGGGGTGGCCGTGCTCCGCATGCCCTCAGCCGCTGCCCGGCACAAGGCCTTTCC
>NW_027922324.1:0-227 GCF_054177405.1 Leptonychotes weddellii
CTTCCCGACACACAGTCCGGCCTTCCCCACGCCCAAGCATGCGTCCCACTGCTGTCAACCCCCGATTCTGCACGTCCCAGGGCAGGGTCATTTCTGTCCCAACAGGCCTCTTACAGAACCAGGGTAGACTGGCGATTAATAAATGCATACAGAGGACAGCCCCGGCCAAGGCAGAGGCCGCTCCAGACCGGCTCCCGAGGGCTGTGGATCTTGGAGGAGCTTAGGTA
>NW_027922325.1:0-1367 GCF_054177405.1 Leptonychotes weddellii
AAGGTTTAAAACTACTGTTTGGGGGCGCCTGGGTGGCTCAGTTGGTTAAGCGACTGCCTTCGGCTCAGGTCATGATCCTGGAGTCCCAGGATCGAGTCCCGCATCGGGCTCCCTGCTCGGCAGGGAGTCTGCTTCTCCCTCTGACCCTCCTCCCTCTCATGCTCTCTGTCTCTCATTCTCTCTCTCTCAAATAAATAAAATAAAATCTTTAAAACTACTGTTTGAAACATTATCTTTATTACCGAGATTTTTTGATGGCTGAATTGCTCATGTGGAATTTAGTTTTGCTTACTGATGGGGGGATCTTTAGAAATATTAGACCATGAGGGGCGCCTGGGTGGTTCAGTCGGTTAAATGTCTGACTCTTGGTTTCGGCTCAGGTCATGATCTCATAGGTGGTGGGTTCGAGCCCTGCATTGGGCTCTGAGCTCAGTGGGGAATTGGCTTGAAGATTCTCTCCCTCTGCTCCCCGCCCCCACTCATTCTCTCTGTCTCTCTAAAATAAATAAGTCTTAAAAAAAGAAATATTAGACCATGATAGCTCTGTAGGAGAGATTGCTATAAAAGCTCCCCATATTCATTCTCCACTTCCTTTTGTAGTAATAGAACTTTTGATAAAAGCATATCACATGGCCACCCAGTCAGATTACATTTCCTAGCCTCCCTTGTAGTTAGGAGTGACCACGTGAGCAAGCTTCTGCAATGACACATGAGCAGAGTGATGTATGAAACTTCTGAGTCACTTCTGTATCAAGAAGCTGCTGACTCTACATATTTCATCTGGAGAAATGAGTGGCTAGAATGAAAGCCACCCATTGATGACCCAAGTAAAAGGAACATTCTTATGAAAGCAGAGCAACTAGACAAAGGAATATAGGCCCTTAGCTGACCTCATGAAACACACATTCTTTTTTTTTTTAATTTTATTCTATTATGTTATGTTAGTCACCATACAATATATCATTAGTTTTTGATGTGGTGATCCACGACTCATTGTTTTCATATAACACCCAATGCTCCATGCACTCCATCACCAGGCTAACCTATCCCCCCACCCCCTCCCCTCTAAAACCCTCAGTTTGTTTCTCAGAGTCCATAGTCTCTCACGGTTCATCTCTCCCTCTGATTTCCCCCCTTCATTTTTCCCTTCCTTCTCCTAATGTCCTCCATGCTATCCCTTATGTTCCACAAATAAGTGAAACCATATGATAATTGACTTTCTCTGCTTGACTTATTTCATTTAGCATAATCTCCTCCAGTCCCATCCATGTTGTTGTAAAAGTTGGGTATTCATCCTTTCTGATGGCTGAGTAATATTCCATTGTATATATGGACCACATCTTCTTTATCCATTCATCTGTTGAAGG
>NW_027922326.1:0-227 GCF_054177405.1 Leptonychotes weddellii
AAAAAACCAAAAACAAAGAATCCAGTTAAAAATGGGCAGAGGACCTGAATAAACATTTTTTCAAAGAAGACATGCAGATGGCCAACAGACACATGAAAAGATGCTCAGCATCACTCGGCATCAGGGAAATACAAATCAAAACCTCAATGAGATACCACCTCACACCAGTCAGAATGGCTAAAATTAACAAGTCAGGAAACGACAGATGTTGGCGGGGATGCAGAGAA
>NW_027922327.1:0-227 GCF_054177405.1 Leptonychotes weddellii
CCAGCCCCGCCCCACTCACTCACTCTCTCTAAAAAAAAAAAAAAAGAGATAGGGATGCTGGGTGGCTCAGTAGGTTAAGCGTCTGCCTTCAGCTCAGGTCATGATCCCAGGGTCCTGGGACCAACTCCCATATGGGGCTCCCTGCTCAGCGGGGAGCCTGCTTCTACCTCTGCCTGCCCCTCCCCCTGCTTGTGCTCTCTCGCTCTCTGACAAATAAATAAAATCTT
>NW_027922328.1:0-227 GCF_054177405.1 Leptonychotes weddellii
GAATGGTTCATATGGAAGATGGGACGGGTGTGGGAAAATTGGAAACCTGGAAGGATCCATTGTGTTATGACTGTATCATGAATGCTGCAAGGGACCATAAGAGAATTAAGAGCATGGAGGCAATGCAATGAGATTTGTGGCTCAGGGAGATCAGCAGGCAGACACAGCGTGAAGGGCAGAATGCAGTTCAAGGTAGGGGGATCAGCAGATGTTGCAGGAGTGCCAGT
>NW_027922329.1:0-227 GCF_054177405.1 Leptonychotes weddellii
AGGTGAAGAAGCTGCGGGAGAGAAGTCGGAAGCTGGCAGAGGTTGGTTCAGGAGGTTTAAGGAAAGAAGTCAGTCGTCAGTCTCCATAACATACAAGTGCAAGGTGAAGCAGCAGGTGCTGATGGAGAAGCTGCAGCAAGTTGTCCAGATCTAGTGAGATAACGAATGAACGTGGCTACACTAAACAACAGATTTTCCCTGTAGACGAAGCAGCCTTATGTTGGAAG
>NW_027922330.1:0-227 GCF_054177405.1 Leptonychotes weddellii
TGGTCAGAAAGCCCTGGCCCCCACAGGGATCCCAGCCGTACTAACAAGGAGTGTGAAACACTAGCGAGCTTAACGGAATTATTTTATTTTACTCTTTTTTAAAATTTTTTTTTAATTTTTAATTTTTTTTATTCTTATGTTAATCCCCATACATTACATCATTAGTTTTAGATGAAGTGTTCCATGATTCATTGTTCGTTCACAACACCCAGTGCTCCATGCAGAAC
>NW_027922331.1:0-227 GCF_054177405.1 Leptonychotes weddellii
AGCTTGGAGGAGAGGCCCGGGAGCTCAGTGAACCTCAGACATGCTGCTGGCTGCCTGTCTTTGAGGACATATATCCATGAAAGAGGCCCGTGATTCAGACCCGTGAAGCAGCCAAAATCTTTTTTTATTAAAATGCTTTGTGCTCCAGGATACCAGGGAGTTAAGCTGATCTGTCTCCGAGAGTGTGTTTGCCTAGAGCGCACTATTAGATACTTTGTCTCCTTTAA
>NW_027922332.1:0-227 GCF_054177405.1 Leptonychotes weddellii
TATACCATTTTCCACAGTGGCTGCACCCGTTTGCATTCCTATCAGTAGTGCAGGAGGGTTCCTTTTTCTCCACATCCTCACCAACACTTGTAGTTTCTTGTGTTGTTTTTTTAATTATGTTCAGTTAGCCGCTGTATAATACATCATTAGTTTTTGATGTAGTGTTCAGTGATTCATCAGTTGTGTATAACACCCAGTGTTCATCACAACATGTGCCCTCCTTAATA
>NW_027922333.1:0-227 GCF_054177405.1 Leptonychotes weddellii
AAATCTTTAAAAAAAAAAAATCACAAGTTGGGCCGAAACCAAGAGTTGGACACTCAGCTGACTGCACCACCCAGGTGCCCTTCTCACATTGAATTTTTAAATGTACTAAATAAAAGTGGAAAGGAGGAGAAGGTGGAAAAATGATTTTCTTCTTGGCTTATAAAAGGCTGGGCAAATGCCTACATTAAATCTCATAGGACATTAGATTATTGGATATTAACGTAATG
>NW_027922334.1:0-227 GCF_054177405.1 Leptonychotes weddellii
TTACAGAGCTCCAGCTTTATTAGACACACACCCCCTCGGCTTCCAAAGATTTCTAGGGCTGTCTTGAGCTGACAAAAGCCAAAAAGCTCTGTGGGAAATCTGGCAGGGAGCTGAGTGGTGCTAATGGGAGCCCCTCTCGTGGGCGAGGCTGGGACTCAGAGATCTGGTCCAGGACCAGGGCAGTTTCTGTTTTCTTTTTTCTTTTTCTTTTTTTTTTTTTTAAAGAT
>NW_027922335.1:0-227 GCF_054177405.1 Leptonychotes weddellii
AGTTATTGTCTCCCCACCTCTTACAGAGCCCATGTGGGCAGGTGTGTAGGTAGTCCAAGAGAGGACATCTGTATGTTGATGGGTAGAAGACCAGGCTGAGAAAAGTGTGCCCTCAAACACTGTGGCTCTTTGTAGATGAGACAGTGCATTTTGCCAAGACTTGAGAAGAGGAAAAGAGTGAAAGCCAGGGAATAAAAGCATAACTTTAAAAAAGATATTTAAATTTA
>NW_027922336.1:0-227 GCF_054177405.1 Leptonychotes weddellii
TAGCCAAACTATGGAAGCAGCCTAAGGGTCCATCGACTGATGAATGGATAAAGAAGAGGTGATATATATATACAATGGAATACTATTCAGCCGTAAAAAGAATGAAATCTTGCCATTTGCAACAACACGGATGGATTTAGAGAGTATAATGCTAAACGAAATAAGTTAGAGAAAGCCAATACCATATGATTCACTCATACATGGAATTTAAGAAACAAAGGAAAAAA
>NW_027922337.1:0-227 GCF_054177405.1 Leptonychotes weddellii
CATGACCCTGAGATCATGACCTGAGCCAGAATCAAGAGTCAGACACAACCAACTAAGCCACCCAGGTACCCCACCACTCTCTCTTTCCTGTACATTATTAACTCCCTCACCTTCTCAATATCTCTGCCATTCCCCAACATGGCACCATTGTCTTGCTTACTTCTTACTTCATTCAGTAAAACCTTGTTTAGCTAGAATCTTTGAAAGAGCATCATAGGAAGTCAGTG
>NW_027922338.1:0-227 GCF_054177405.1 Leptonychotes weddellii
TCACCAGCACATCAATGTCATCACCACCATCACTGTCACCACCACCATCACTGTTGTCACCACCACCAGCACTGTCACCACCACATCATTGTCATCACCACCACCATCACTGTCACCAGCACATCAATGTCATCACCACCAGCATTGTCACCACCACCATCACTGTTGTCACCACCACCAGCACTGTCGTCACCACCACCATCACTGTCACCACCACATCACTGTCA
>NW_027922339.1:0-227 GCF_054177405.1 Leptonychotes weddellii
CAGCAGGTGCTCACTTCCCGTCTCTCTCACAGTCCGGTGATTCTCACAGTATCTAAAACTTTTCCATTATTCGACGTTTATGGTGACGTGTGCCAAGCGATCGCTGATGCGCCAGCGTCACTGTGCGGGGGCCCCGCAGGCTGCACCCACATAAGACGGCCGACTGACCCAGTGCGTGTGTGACCACGGCTCCGCCGAGTGCCGCGCCCCCGTCTCTCTCCCTCCCC
>NW_027922340.1:0-227 GCF_054177405.1 Leptonychotes weddellii
CTGCAGGAAGGTGCGGCTTTTCCCTATCGGCTCAACCACACCGCCAGTCCATTCTTAAGGAGCCGCACACCAGGACTGGTGTGTTTAAGCTTTCAGCCTTTGGGGGCTATTTGACCAACAGTCTTTGGGAAGAATAAAGCAGTCCCCAGGGATTAACAGATCAGAATGTTCACACAAGTTCATCTTTTTCTAACAATGAACATGAAGGTAGCAGAGGCTGGTGTGAT
>NW_027922341.1:0-227 GCF_054177405.1 Leptonychotes weddellii
TCTCAAACAAGGAAATAGAGACACAGAGAGGTGAAGTAACTCTGCTTGGTATTACACATCTTGTAAGTGGATTTGAGCTCAGGCATTCCCTCCATTTCAATTACTCTATTAGCCCATATTCTGATAATTTAGCTGGCATCTTATAAGATGATGTCTGAAAATGCTCTACAATATATTAATGCCAAGTTCTTTCAGTTGAGACTTTCAGTCTCAATTCAGTTTCACAT
>NW_027922342.1:0-227 GCF_054177405.1 Leptonychotes weddellii
CTGCTCCCCACAGGGCCCTGGCTCCCTCCCCGTTTAATTTGCAGTGACTGCTGGTACCCCAACATGCCGTGAGGGGGTGACCTCCGCTCACACTCCCACGCTCAGGTTCAGGGCCTGGGTCTGCGAGGGGAGGCTGGGTCCCTCCGGGGAGGACCTGGCCTGCCCAGCAGAGGGGTCACCAGGGCAGGTGTGCTGGGTTTGGGCTGGGCCGGGGCTGGTGGCTCAGA
>NW_027922343.1:0-227 GCF_054177405.1 Leptonychotes weddellii
TTCCCTGGTGGCTTTCCTTGTCTCTTCCGCTTGTCAGAGCAGAAGAGACCGTTTCCAACCCTCTGCCTCAGAGCAGAGAGATCGCAGTCTATTCTTCAGTGAGCCCTCCAGGCCACACCATCTCCATTTCTGTCCATGCTGCTATAAACTGCAGCATCCTGGGTTGTGTACTCCTCCACAGTGCTCCCAGTCCTGTCTCTAGGTCGGGGCAGTCTCTGCCCTTTGTG
>NW_027922344.1:0-227 GCF_054177405.1 Leptonychotes weddellii
GAGAGAGTTGTTGCTCTTCTTTTCTTCAATCTCCTGTTGAGTTTGTAGGTGTTCAGAATGGTTTGATCCCTATCCAGCTGAATTCCTGAGAGGAGACGAAATCCAGGTCTCCTACTCCTCCACCATCTTGCTCCGCCCCCTCCACCTTGCCAAATATTTTTAATTTGTAGTATGTTTTACCATTTTCTTGCTGGGTCTCAATCTCTGAAGCAATGCATTGTACTTAT
>NW_027922345.1:0-227 GCF_054177405.1 Leptonychotes weddellii
CCTGGGTGGCTCAGTTGGTTAAGCGACTGACTGCCTTCGGCTCAGGTCATGATCCTGGAGTCCCGGGATCGAGTCCCACATCGGGCTCCCTGCTCAGCAGGGAGTCTGCTTCTCCCTCTGACCTTCCTCCTTCTCATGCTCTCTGTCTCTCATTCTCTCTCTCTCAAATAAATAAATAAAATCTTTAAAAAAAAAAAAAAAGTATAGTCACTTGAAATTTGGGTTTT
>NW_027922346.1:0-12741 GCF_054177405.1 Leptonychotes weddellii
CAGTTGGTTGAGCGACTGCCTTCGGCTCAGGTCATGATCCTGGAGTCCCGGGATCGAGTCCCGCATCGGGCTCCCTGCTCGGCGGGGAGTCTGCTTCTCCCTCTGACCCTCCTCCCTCTCATGCTCTCTGTATCTCATTCTCTCTGTCTCAAATAAATAAATAAAATCTTAAAAAAAAATATTATTGCAACAGGAGATTGTTGATAGGGAGGTGTTGACTGAAAAATACTTATGTCCTGGGAGATAGGGGTGGGTGGGTTGAGAGTGATACTGCATTAATTGTCATTTTATTTCCCTGCTAAAGTCACAATTACTATATGTTGCACTGTAGTTGCAAAGGACTGACTTTGATATGAGTTGGATACTCATTTCTCTCTCCTCTGTCTATTCCTTTTCATACCTCTTTTTTGGAGTAGTTTCTTCATGATTTCCTATTTTTAATTTTTTATTTTTCCAGCTTTATTGAGATATAATTGAGATATAACATTGTGTAAGTTTAAAGGTTTACAAGGAGATGATTTTTAAAAAGATTTTATTTATTTATTTTAGAGAGAGAGAGAGCGCCAGAAAGCACGAGAAGGGGGAAGGGCAGAGGGAGAAGGAGAAGCAGACTCTCTGCTGAGCAGGGAGCTCAACCTGGGACTTGATCCCAAAGTCCTGGGATCGTGACCTGAGCCAAAGGCAGATACTTAACTGACTGAGCCTCCCAGGTGCCTCTACAACAAGATGATTTGATATATGTATGTATTGCAAATTGATTACCACAATAAAGTTACTTCACAAATCCATTGCTTACATAGTTACTATTTTCCTGTTAATTTGGGGGGGAGGGCTAAGAACATTTAAAATTTGCTGTCTTAGCAGATTTCAAGTATATAAAACAGTATTGTTACCTAGAGTCACCAGGTTGTATGTTACAGCCTCAGAAATTTTTCATCTTTTAATTGGAAGTTTGACCCTTCAACCAACCTTCAATGAGTTTTCCCTACCTGCCCCCCCAGCCCCAGACCTTGGCAACCACCAATCTCCTCTTGGTTTCTATCAGTTCATTGGTTTTTGTTTTTGTTTTTTAGATTCTACATATAAATGAGATCATACAATATTTGTCTTTCTTTGTCTGGCTTATTTCACTTAGCATAATACCCTCAAAGTCCATCCATGTTGTTGCAATTGACAGATTACCTTATTTTTATGGCTGAATGATATTCCGTTGTATATATAAACACTGCATTTTCTTTATCATTCACCTGTCAATGGACACTTAATTGTTTTTATGTCTTGGCTATTGTAAATAATGTAATAAACATGGGGATGCAGAGAGTTCTTCAAGATAGGGATTCATTTCCATTGGATATGTATAGCACCCAGAAGTGGGATTGCTGGATCATATAGTAGTTCTATTTTTAACCTTTTGAGGAATCCCTATACTGTTTTCTATACACCAATTGACATTCCCACCAACAGTACACAAAGGATCCCTTTTTGCCATATCCTTGCCAGCACTAATTATCTCTTGTCTGTTTGTTGTTTGATAACAGCTATTTTAACAGGTGTGAAGTGATAACTCATTGTGGTTTTAATGTGTGTTTCCTGATAATTAGTGATGTTGAGCACCTTTTCATCTTTTCATTGTACCTGCTGGCCATTTGTATATCTTCTTTGGAAAGGTATCTATTCAGGTCTTTTGCCCATTTTTAAATCAAATTATTTATTTGCTTTTGCTTTTGAGTTGTATGAATTTCTAATTTTATTTTTTTCCTCCCCTGTTTTATTGAGATATAATTGATATACAACATTGTATAAGTTTAAGCTGTACAGAATAATGACTTGATTTATATATATTGTGAAATGATTATCACAGTAAGTTTAGTTAATATCCATCATCTTATATAGATACAAAAAGAAAAAAGTTTTTTTCTTTGTGATGAGAACTCTTGGTATTTACTCTTGTAAGAACTTTCAAACATACCATACAGCAGTGTTAATTATAGTCATCATATTGTACATTACATCCCTAGTACTTATTGATCTTGATAACTGAAGTTTGTACCTTTTGGGCACCTTCACTCCCCCCCCACCCCCACCCCACCTCTGGTGACCATAAGTCTAATCTCTTTTCTATGGATTTGGGATTTTTGTCTTGCTTTTGGATTCCACATGTAAGTAAGATCATACAGCATTTGTCTTTCTTTGTCTGACTTCCTTCACTTGGCATAATGCCCTCAAGGTCTATCCATATTGTCACAAATGACAGAATTTCCTTCCTTTTTTATGGCTGAATAATGTTCCTGTGTGTGTGTGTGTGTGTGTGTGTGTGTGTACCACAACTTCTTTTTCCATTTATCTGTTCGTGGATGCTTAAGTTGTTTCCATGTATTGGCTATTGTAGATCATGCTGCTATGAGCATGGGGGTGCAGATATCTTTTTGACATAATGTTTTCATTTCCTTTGGATATATTCCCAGAAGTGGAATTGCCAAATCATATGCTAGTTCTACTTTTAATTTTCTGAGGAACCTCCATACTATTTTTCATAGGGGTTGTACCAATTTATGATTTCACCAACAGTGCGCAACAGTTTCCTTTTCTGTGAGTTTCTTATGTATCTTGGATATTAAGTCATCATCAGATATATATTTTGCAAATAGGTTTTCCCATTCTTTAGGCTGTCTCTTCATTTTGTTGAATTGCAGAAGCTTTTGAGTTTGATGGAGTTCCACCAGTTTATTTTTGATTTTGTTGCTTGTGCTTTTGGTGTTATAGCCAAAATATTATTACCAAGACCAATGTCCAAGAACTTTTCCCCTATGTTTTCTTCTAGGAGTTTTATGGTTTCTGGCCTTATAATCCTTTATTTTGAGTTAATTTTTGTGAGTGGTGTAGAGTAGAGGTCCAGTTTCATCCTTTTGCATGTGAATATCCACATTTCCCATCGTCATTAATTGAAAAAACCATCTTTTCTTGGACCCCTCATCAAATATTAATTGACTGTGTATGTGTGGTTTTATTTCTGGGCTCTCATTTCTGTTCTATTGATCTATGTGTTTGTTTTTAATGCCAGTACCATATTGTTTTGATTAGTATAGCTTTATAATACAGTTTGAAATTAGGATTTGTGATGCCTTTGGCTTTGTTCTTCTTTCTCAGGATTGCTTTGGCTATTCAGGGTCTTCTGTGATTCCATACAAATTTTAAGATTGTTATTTCTCTGAAAAATGCACGTGGAATTTTTGGTAGGAATTGCATTGAATCTAAGGATGGTTTTGGATAGTATGAACATTTTAACATTATTAATTATTTCAATCCACAAACATGGGATATTTTCCATGTATTTGTGTCTTCAGTTTCTTTCATCAATGTCATAGTTTTCAGTTTATACATCTTTCACTTCTTTGGTTAAATTTATTCTTATATATTATTATTTTTATTCTATTGTGAATGGGATTATCTTATTTCTTTTTCAGATAGTTTATTGTTAGTATATAGAAATGCTAGTGATTTTTGTATGTTGATTTTGTATCCTGCAATTTGACTGAATTCATTGATTAATTCTAACAATTTTTTTAGTGGAGTCTTTAGGGTTTCTATATATAAAATCATATCATCTGCAAACAGAGACAATTTTCATTCTTCCTTCTAATTTGGGTGCCTTTTATTTCCTTTTCTTGCCTGAGTGTTCTGAGTAGGATTTCTAGTACTGTGTTGAATAGGAATGGTAAAAGTGGCACCCTTGTCTTGTTCTTGATCTTAAAGGAAAATTTTACAACCTTTTACCATTACGTTTGAGGTTAGCTGTGAGCTTGTCATATATGGTCTTTATTATATTGAGGTATATTCCTTCTATAACCAATTTATTGAGAGTTTTTATTATGAAAGTATGTTGAATTTTGTCAAATGCTTTTTCTCCATCTATTGAGATGATCGTATGATTTTTATCTTTCATTCTGTTACTGTGGTATATTGCATTTATTGATTTGTGTATATTAAACCAACCTTGCAATCAGGGATGAATCCCACTTGATCATGGTGTGTGATTCTTTAAATATATTCTTGAATTTGGTTTGGTAGTATTTTACTGAGAATTTTTACATCTGTATTCATCAGGGATATTGGCTTATACTTTCTTGTAGTGTCCTTCTCTGGCTTTGGTATTAGGGTAATGCTGGCCTTGTAAAAAGAGTTTGGGAGCGTTGCCTTCTCTTCAGTTTTTTGGAAGTGTTTGAGAAGGCTTGGTATTCTTGAAGTGTTTCGTAAAATTCACCAGTGAAACCATCTGGTCCTGGGCTTTTCTCTGTTGGGAGGTTTTTGATACTGACTGAGTCACCTGACTTGTTATTGATCTGTTTAGATTTCCTATTTTTTCATGATTCAGTCTTGAGAGTTTATATGTTTCTAGGAATTTACCTATTTCTTCTAGATTGCCTAATTTGTTGTTACATAATTGTTCCTATTATTCTCTTATGATCTTTTGTATTTGTGTGGTATCAGTTGTAATGTTTCCTCTTTCATTTATAATTTTGTTGATTTGGGTCCCCTCTCTGTTTTCCTTGGTTAGTCTAGTTAAAGACTTGTCGATTTTGTTTATCTTTTCAGAGAATCAACTCTTAGTTTTGTTAATCTTTTCTATTGTTTTCCTATTCTCTATTCCATACATTTCTGCTCTAATCTTTATTATTTCCTTCCTTTTGCTAACTTTGCACTTAGTTTGTTCTTTATTTACTTCCTTGAGGTGTAATGTCAGATTGTTTATTTGAATCTAACTTTCTCTCTCTCTCTTTCCCTTTCTTTCTTTTTCTTCATATGTCTGCATGCCTATAAACTTTCCTATTAGAATTGTTTTTGCTGCATCTCATAAATTTTAGTATGCTGTTCCCATTTTTGTTTTTGTCTCAAGATATTTTTTTCAAGTTGTTTTTATTTCCCTTTTGATTTCTTCTTTAATCATTGGTTATTCAGGAGTATGTTGTTTAATTTCCATGTCTTTGTGGATTTTCCAGCTTTCTCCCTCTTATTGATCTAGTTTCATACCATTGTCATCAGAACAGATACTTGATATAATTTCTATCTCCTTGAATTTGTTGATACTTGTTTTGTGGCCTAACATTTCATCTATCTTAGAAAATATTCCATGTGCACTTGAGAAGAGTGTATGTTCTGCTGTTGGATGGAATGTTCTTTATATATTTGTTAGGTCCATTTTGTATAGTGTTGTTCAGATCTGCTGTTCTCTTAATGATTCTCTGTTGGATGATATCTCCATTGTTGAGAGTGAGGTACTAAAGTCCTTAGGTATTATTGTATTGCTGTTTATTTTTCCTTTTAGTAGTTAGTATTTGCTTTATATATTTAGGCACTTTGATGTTGAGTGCATATATATTTAGCATTGTTACATACTCTTGATGAATTGTCTACTTTATCATTATATTATGACCTTTTTTGTCTCTTGTGGCCATTTTCAGCTTGATGTCTATTTTTTTCTGATAAAATTATGGCTATCTTTGCTTTCTTTTGGTTATCATTCTTTTGGAGTATAACTTTTCATTCCTTCGCTCTCAGCCTATGTATGTCCTTAAAGCTAGAGTCAGTCTCTTTTAGGCAGCAAATCATTGGATTTTTTTTTTCTATTCAGCCATTCCCTTTTCATTAGAAAATTTAATTGATTTACATTTAAAGTAATTGACAAGGTAAATAAGGACTTGCTCTTTTATTCATTGTTTTCTGGTTTTATAGATCCTTTGTTTCTTATTTCTTCTCTTGCTGTCTTCCTTTGTGATTTGATGACTTTCTGTGGCAGTGTGCTTTGACTTCTTTGTCATAATCTTTTGTGTATCTACTACAGGTTTTTTCTCTGTGGTAACCATGAGGCTTACATGAAATATGTTACAGTTACAACATACTGTCTTAAGCTGATAACAACTTAACTTTGAGAACATACAGAAGTTTTATTTTTTTACTCTCCCCCCTCACATTTTAGGTTGTTGATGTTACAGTTTTCCTTTTGTTCATATTGTGTATCCAGTAAATAATTAATGTAGTTATAGCTGTTTTCAATACTTTTTTTAACTTTTAAACTAGAGGTGTCAGTGATTACTCACCACCATTATAACATTGCAGAATGTGATTTTCACTATATATTTACCTTTACTGGTTAGTTTAACACCTTCATGTGTTTTTATGATATTCATTATCATCTTTTCATTTCAGTTTGAAGATTGCCATTTAGTATTTCCTTAAGGCTGGTCTGGTGGTAATGAATTTTGTCAGGTTTTATTTAAGAATATCTCTCTCTCTCCTTCATATCTGAAGGACAGCTTCTCCGGGTATAGTATTCTTGGTTGAGTATTCTCGATCTCCTCTTCCAGACTTTATAGGTTCGCTGTAGAAGGGAAAGACCTTCACTAGTCAGCTCAGTTTGGCATACTGGATGGGTCAGTTCATAGTGTTCACGGGCAGGCAGGGCTTTATCCAGATCTCCAGCTGGGCAAGGCCACTACCTGTGCTCAGAGGTTGGTAGAGGTTGCTGCTAGCTGGGCTCTGTAGTTGGATGGCTCTATTGGCTGGGTTCCATGTTCAAGTAGGGCTACTGGTGGGCTCCTAGTCAGGGAGGGTTGCAGGCTGTGTTCCCCGACAGGGTGGTGCTACTGGTTGGATTCTGCAATTTGGCAGGGTTGCAGGCTGTGTTCCGCAATTGTTACTAGTTGAGTGGGGCATCAGGCTCATCCAGTTGGTACTGCTGGCTGGACTTTCTGTTCAGGCTGGGCCACAGGCTGGGTTTCTCAGTCTAACAGGGCCTCAGGCTGTGCTCTGTGATCAGGCAGGGCCACAGGCTGGGGTTCATGATTGGGTAGGCTGTTGACTGTGCTCTTCTTTTGGGCAAGTCTGCTGGCCAGGTTCTCTGGTCAGATGGGGCCTCCAACTGTACCCTGCAGTTGAGGTGCTGGACACTGCTCTGCAGTCAGGATAGGGCAGTGTTTGGGCTCCCTGGTTGAGGGGGGCTGCAGACTATGCTCTGAAATTGGGAGATTGACTGGCTGGCCTCCCTGCCTGGGTGAGGCCACAGGCTGTATTCAGCAATCAGGCAGGTTCTAGGCACTGCTGCTAGGTGGGGTTATAGGCTGGGCTCCACCTCTGCTCACTGTTCAGGCTACCTGATTTTTTTTTTTTTTTTAAGATTTTATTTATTTATTTGACAGATAGAGACATAGAGAGAGAGGGAACACAAGCAGGGGGAGTGGGAGAGGGAGAAGCAGGCTTCCCACCGAGCAGGGAGCCCGATGCGGGGCTCGATCCCAGGACCCTGGGATCATGACCTGAGCCGAAGGCAGATGCTTAACGACTGAGCCACCCAGGTGCCCCCAGGCTACCTGATTATGCGGAGCATGAAGCTATGCTCAACAGCTGGGCAGGGCTACTGGCTTGGCTCCCTGCCTGGGTGGGCCATAGGACGTGCTCAGTGTCTGCCTAGTGTCCGTGGCCAGGATTCACTGAGGAGTAGTACTGGAGGCCATTTGCCACAGTTGGATTTGTAGATTTGTACCCTGGCATGGGTGGGGTCGAAGAGTGGTCTTCACAGCTGGTACAGCTCATTGGCTGGGAATCTAAGTCAGGCAGAACTGCTGTCTGAGCTTGGCCTGATGGGGTTAACTGCTTAGCTCTACAAACTGGCAGAGGCTGGGATCTCTGTTTTGGCACTGCTGCAAACTGCCATGATCTGAGCACTATTTCATAAGTCTTGCCTTCCTTCTCTGTTTGTATCTCATCACCTGTGGTTGAGCTCTGCAGATTTTCCTAGTGAACCCTGCAAGGTGAGTCTGAGCAGGCCTCTTGGAAAACATCCTGCAATGCTGGGGAACCCGGTTGTTGACTCTGAGTTCCCTTTCCTCACTGGAGAAACCATAGGCCAGGGGGCAGAGTGGGCGGGAGTGGTCTTTTTGGTGTGGGACTATGCTTGTCTGGGGGAGGGGCAATGCAGTCAAAGTGAAGCTGACCCTCTTACCTTTCTAATGCAGACCTCCATCTCTGTGGTCCAGGGGGATGGTTCAGGCTCACCCCCATAGACACAGTGGTGGTGTCTATGAATAGTTGCTAGTTGATCTTCTGAGGGAGGCTGAAGTCAGGAACAACCTGTGTTGCCATCTTGACCTTACTCCTCTTCTCACGATTTCCTAATTTCCAAAGTTTGTCTTTGGTCCTTATCCATGTGCATGTAGGAAAAAATAGAGCTATGCTGTGCATTTCAAGACAGTTAATATCTAGACATCATATGAACTATAACACAGAATTATTTACCCATTTCTATGGGCTTTAGATCGTGACCTGAAAGGATCTGAAAGCAGAACAACTTTACTTTGCTTACACTGTGTGTGTGATAAAGAGCATTTCTAACAAGGGGTAGCAGTTTTCAAATGACTTGAGTCAAAAGTCATGGAGGCTGCTTGGTCTGAATCTCAATATGCCTACTTGTTACCAGTGTGAGTATGGGCATGTTAAACTTCTCTGGACTTCAGAAGTGTACTCATCCATAAGATGGGGAAAATTCCTACCACAGTTTTGTTAAGTATTCAGTAAAATACTATGTGTGGATTTTGATGCCCAAAGCCTGGCATTTTACAGACATTCAGTGAATGTAAACACTCTCGTTCATTATGGATGTTTGCAAGAACCTGTGCATTTTTCAGTATCCAGAAGCTAAGAAGAATTTGAAAGACTCACTTTCAGCTCATATACCACAGTGGTTCTTTCAAACAAATGTTATATAAGTCTTAAAAATTAATAGCTAGTGCGTTAGACCATTCAGATACGTAAATCATACAGATCAGTAGAAATGGAATAATAGTGTGGTAATAGCAATAAACATAAGAAAAAAATGATAGTAGCTAAAATTGACTAGAAGCTTATTTTGTGCACAGAGAGCACTGTCTCATTTAATTTTTGCAAAAACATTTGCACTTTTATTATTTCCATTTTATGGATGTGGATACCGAGGCATAGAGAGTAAATTAATTGCTGAAGGTCATGTAATTAGTAAGTAGAAGATCAGGGCTGGAAAATTCTCTGTCTTGATCCAAAACCGAAAACTTCTCTGTCTTAATCCAAAGCCCAAGGTCTTCTATGACCAGTATCATTTTTAAAAGGCCTACAAAAATGGGCCCTTGCCCTGCATCCCACACTTAAGAGGATCTATTCTGACCTTTCTTTTTTTTTTTTTTTTAAGATTTTATTTATTTATTTGAGACAGAGAGAATGAGAGAGACAGAGAGCACATGAGAGGGGGGAGGGTCAGAGGGAGAAGCAGGCTCCCCGCTGAGCAGGTAGCCCGTTGCGGGACTCGATCCCGGGACTCCAGGATCATGACCTGAGCCGAAGGCAGTTGCTTAACCAACTGAGCCACCCAGGCGCCCCTATTCTGACCTTTCTATGGCTGTGTGCCTCCCAAGAGGCAAGAGCCTGAGGAGCCCAGGGGACATGTTGACTTACACATAGCCTGTGACCCCTTCTATACCACAATCTGGGTGCTCAGGGCCTTGGAATTCTCTGCACTAAAAGTTCTCAGCCAGATTCCCCTACTTGCTTAGACCTATCCCCAGTGTGTCCTCTTAAGCATGGACCATTTGTGGTGTACACACCCCAAGTGTAGTGTGGGAGGGAGTGTCCATAGCTGGGCATATAGGGCACCTTGAGGTGTGGGAATGAAATCGGGGGTGATAAGGGAAGGAGGTTGCATAAACACAGACAGGATGCTGCCTGGCTTTCCCAGGATTGGCTGTTATATTCTGCCCTAGACCTTCAAGGAGTTGAGGTACCCTAAATTTGAATCTGGTCTTTCTGGTCAGAGCAAGGCATTGTTCTCAAGGCAGGAGATACAACAAATTTTATTTGACAGTGTATTGTCTTGATTTATAATTTTAATATATTTAGTTTTTGAGTTACAAGAGCTGCTTTAAACCACCCCCCACCCCCCCATTTTAATGTCTGGATTATTTGGAGATCTGTCTCCAATGATTACTTTTTTCCCTTGAATGTGGGCCACACTTTTCAGATTTTTGATAAAACTAGTAATTAATGGATTGTATCCAGCACTTTGCAATTATATATTGTAGAGACTCTACATTCTGTTATATTTCATTGCAGTTCTTTTTTCCCCATAATATTCCAGAGGGCAATTAAATGGACTGAACTCAGACTTTGAATTCAAATCCCCTGTGTAGACAGAAGCTAAAATCTCAGGTCCATTTTATTAGCCTAAGCTGAGCTACTTGGAGTCTGCCCCACTTATGAATATTTTATAGGTCAGCCAGAGATTTGGGCAGAATTTTTATACCTAATTTGGGACTATCACTCTTCTGGTTCTCTTCTTTCTGGGACTTCTCTCTTTACATTCCAGTTGCTGTGGTTACCCTGAACTCTATCCTCTTTATCAAGCCAGTAAAACTGCTGGTTTCTATCAGTTTGATGGTGGAAGGGACCCGCCTTTAATCTAAAGGCTTTAAAAATCAGGAAATTCAGTGCTGTTCCCATCTTCCAACTGTCCACCCCCTTCCAAGGCCCCAGAATCTACCTTTTTTTTAGGTCACGTGTAAACATAATTAATGAGTTCTTTACTAGTATATTTCTATTGTTGATTACTTTAGTATATATTTTTTTATTCCTTGGGCATGAATGTTGCTCCTTTTCAGACAAGCAGATAGAATTTCATTTATTCAAAATATTCAATCAAGAGAAAAGATCAAGTCTTTGCTTCTTGGGTTGATGTATTTTTTCCCTGTGCTTAACTACAAAATGATTGATTACTACCAAATTATCTATCTTTGGACATTTCAAGCATATATCTTACTGATAGTGAGTGGGTCGAAGTCATAGGCAATGTGTATATTATTTAAAGAAGAAATCTGATTTTCATGAAAATAAGTGTCTATTTCTTGAAGGCAAAACTGCATTGCCCATTTTCCCACTTTGTCTTATAACAGCATCAACATGTTGGTACTTGAAGTTAAAGGACTCACAGACCCTACTTGCCTCACTACTTATATCCATTGAAAAAATGTAGTAATGCTAACTCCAGGTTATAGCACTTCCTTCATCAAGTTTAGCAGTTGTTTTTTAAGCTAGAGCAAGTTCTTTTGGAGCGGTCTAAGTAGTTGAGACAAAATATACTAAAGACCAGTAACAGAGATTCAATATCCAAGGATCTGGCTAGTAAAACATAATCCAAAGAGAAAAAAAAATCTAAAAAAGATTATTTTTTTTCACTCACATGTGCGACTTCTAAATCTCTTAAGAAGGGTACACATTTGAATAGAAGATGTCTGAACACTTGTAAAAACTCTGGGTATATTTCATTTCAAAGAGAGGTTTCAAATGCATATGATCCTTTATACCAAAATATACCCATATCAATAATTAATAAAAGGAATTCAACTCTGAAGGCATTACTGCTGGTTTCTAATCAGCCCATAAGTCAGGGCAGATGACTGCACTCGAGTCAGAGGTGGTAAATATTTCAGGGAATATGACTAAATAGAGTGGTTTTAACATCATCTGTGTCTAAGTCAGTTTGCTCTACTTCCTATAACCAAGGTGATGGTTCAGAACAACCAAAGAAAAGGCATTTTGTAAAAATAAGCTACTTTTTTTGTGTGTGAACGCTAATATTTGTCTCCTTTTTCTGCCCCCAAAATATATTTTATTCATTAGTGCAAAATTCTATATATAGCAATTTCTCTGTAATAGCCATGGTTAGAAAATAAGATGCTCTGACAATAAATGTCTTGATTAGTGGAACATGTTATTTTTGGCCCTTCTTTGATGATTCCTAAAATAATTCAGTATCTTATTGTACTTTGCAGCCATTACAATTACAAACATCATTCTTTTACTTATATGCTGATTCATATATTAATTTCTCTAATACTCATATGTTGAATGTTTTCAGTGTATAAAATACCATGTTATGCATATGAATAGGAATGCTGTTAGAGTGTTATTTAATTGAATAATGTTAAGTTAATCATTATACTTTGAATAAGCTTCTGTGTTTCCCAGATTATGTTTTTCTCATATCTCAGTATACAGTCCAGAGGAAACTGAGGAATAAGTAAATTATTAACTGCCAGAAATCTGGTAGAAGCTGAAACATAAATAGAGCTACCTAAATTTGGAGACATAAGTCACAGTTCTTTTTGCTTTTTTATCCTGTTTTTTTGACCAGATGGAAAACCAAAACAAGATAAATAATGAACACTATCGGGGCCCCCCGGGTGGCTCAGTTGGTTAAGCATCAATTCTTGATTTTGGCTCAGGTCATGATCTCATGGGTCGTGAGATGAGCCCCAAGTCGAGCTCCCTGCTCAGCAGGAAATCTGCTTGAGATTCCCCCCCACCTCCCCGGGTGCTCACACTCTCTCTCTTTAAAATAAATAAATGAATCTTTAAAAAACAAACAAACAAACAAAAACAATGAAACCAACCCTATCTTCTGGAGAAATTTGCTGCTGTCCCGTAAGATTTGGCATGTCCAATCTTGATGCCTTGATGCCATCAAGATTGATGCCTCCATCTCTGATGGAAGAGTGTTTATCTTAATTTATGCTCCTCTTGGGAAGAACCCTTCACCCCACCTATTCCTTTCCTTTCTCATTCCTTTTTTTTTTTAACCCCTTATTCTGTGAGTCAGAGACCTAGCATGAAACATACAGAAGGCTCAAACTGAGTAATTGAAGAGCATTTAATAAAAGGAAAATG
>NW_027922347.1:0-1367 GCF_054177405.1 Leptonychotes weddellii
GGGGGTGGGAGGATGGGTTAGCCTGGTGATGGGTATTGAGGAGGGCACGTTCTGCATGGAGCACTGGGTGTTATGCACAAACAATGAATCATGGAACACTACATCTAAAACTAATGATGTAATGTATGGGGATTAACATAAGAATAAAAAAAAAAGTCTCTTATGGTTTATCTCCCTCTCTAGTTTCATCTTGTTTTATTTTTTCCTCTCTTCCCCTATGATCCTCTGTTTTGTGCAATGAAATCTTAATTGCTCCTGGGAGATTCTGGTATATACACCCTACACCCCAGGGCATTTCCTGTCTATTTGGACTCACTTTGACCCCTCCCTTTTAAAGAAGGGGTGTTGCAGGCCTCTATCTGCTGAGAGGCCTAAAGGACTTCTCTCACAGAAAATTGCAGAGTTAGAATGCTCTGGTTCACACCCCTCCTGTGAGTTCCCTATAGTGAAGTCAAGCTTTAGACAGCACGCTCTGTTCATACCTACTCCGTTCCCTTGGGTTTGTCTTCTCTGCCCAAGAAGATTGCAAATTCTTGGACTGCTAGGTCCTAGCTTCCCATCTTGTATCCCTCAGATGGCTGGGCCCGTGGTATGTGCCTCAGAAGTATTTATTGGTTATGGAATCAGTGTTCTTTCTTCCTCTTCCTTTAATACAGCTGGCCAGCCTTATTGTCATTGCATCAGGATCCAAATGGTTTTTGTCATCTTTTGCATTTTGTTTCAGGCTGTTCTTGTGCACTCCAGTGTCTACAGCATCCAGTCTATTTTATTGAAAAATGTTTTGTTAGATTTATCTTCGGCTTTGTCTCTTCCTCCCCAATCCTTTCATAGAAAGCCCTTTGTGTTGAGCAAACAGACTCCAATCTGCACGTCTTCCTCTGAGCTCCAACAGGGCTGCCAGGTGAGCATCCCGACACCAACCTGGAACATCTGTTCAAGTGGTCCAGAGCAGCGGGCAGTGATTGTGTGTGCAGTTCTCTTGTCTGATGGGCCCTAGGTCCAGCATGCTCAGGGAGGAAGCCAGGAACACAAATGTTTGCCTTGCCGGCTGGAAGTCCTAAAAGCAGCTGCCTGCTGATTGATGATAACTTGCATAATGACACTGAGTGTTCACATGCTGCCAGGCATGAGTGAGACCCTGCGAGCTCCCCTGTGCAAGCCCTTGCCGGTTGGCCAAATCCTTATCTTCCAGCATGCAGGCAACAAAAACAGCAAGAGCCAGAAGGTATCTGATCCAAAGATGCCCATTACAACCCCAGTGGTTTTAACACATGGAGGGAGCAAGGGCGGGGGAGACTTGATGCTTTCTACTTGCAAATTTACCAAGAAAACTACACACAAGGGGCTCAAAGCAGACATGACACCTA
>NW_027922348.1:0-227 GCF_054177405.1 Leptonychotes weddellii
TTTAAAAAAAGAAAAGAAAAGAAAAGAAAAAACTCTCTCTGGGACATGCGGCTCACCGTTTGTATTTTAATTTTTGTGTCTGTTTTAATGACCAAATAAATAGTTTAACATTTAAACTGTTTCAGGACAAATAAAACTTTGACTTTTTTTCATAATGTATGTGGCTTACTTCATGCACTGTAAATGTTTCATGTTCTATTGAAGCTTAGATGAAAATACAGCCCCAC
>NW_027922349.1:0-227 GCF_054177405.1 Leptonychotes weddellii
CTATAGGGATGAATAGTTTTGTTTTCTCTTCTGGTAGATCTGCGGTTTTTAGAAGCTGTTAGTTGGTTGTTATTATCTGACAGGAAGAGTGAACTCTAGGCAGAGTTAATCTTAGTAGGAAAATTTGGAGTCTGCACACAAGTGAGAAAGTTCCCTGAAGGAAAAACTATTATACAAATACGATGATGATGGTGACATGCCAATGCTAGATCACATGCAGTTAAGGG
>NW_027922350.1:0-227 GCF_054177405.1 Leptonychotes weddellii
GCTGGAGAGCCTGGGGGAGAAATATTCATATGGAGAAGGAGCACACATATCTTAAAAAGAGGACTCCTAAGACTTCTTCTCACTTCTAAATTATTTTCTGATTAGTCTGACTTCCTTTTGATAATAGACAAAGGTCAAAGCTTAAACTTCCCTCCATCTCCTCACCATTCTCTACCCCCTTCACTGCCCCCTACCCCAATTGCAAAGAGGAAAATCCCTGATGTGGA
>NW_027922351.1:0-227 GCF_054177405.1 Leptonychotes weddellii
TGCTTTATTTCAGAACGTCATGAAGTCCGTTGTGTAGCGAAGTAGCTTTAAACAGTTACTTCAAACAAAACCAAGGAACATAACCTTGAAATACATCTCTAGTGATGTTGGAGATACTTCATAGCCTTAACAAATGCAAGATGAAAATTCATGACTTAACAAATCATCATACACTTACTTCCTTGATTCCCTCCGGTCTGTTTTTGAAGCCCTTTGCCAGCAAGTAA
>NW_027922352.1:0-227 GCF_054177405.1 Leptonychotes weddellii
GCCACTCAATATACCAAACCACACAACGTGCAGGAGAACTCACACTGAGATGCATACAACCAGCATTTGATGCTAATTTTTAGAAACTCTGCAAGAGGGACGCCTGGGTGGCTCAGCTGGTTGGGCGACTGCCTTCGGCTCAGGTCATGATCCTGGAGTCCCGGGATCGAGTCCCGCATCGGGCTCCCTGCTCAGCAGGGAGTCTGCTTCTCCCTCTGACCCTCCCC
>NW_027922353.1:0-227 GCF_054177405.1 Leptonychotes weddellii
GGGGCCTGTCTTCCACCCCTCAAGCTCTATGTCTGCTCCCCATTCATATAATTCAGCTCTGACACCAACGCTCCCAGACCAACTGGGTGTCCTTCAATTCACTTTGGTCTGACACTACCCTGCAGAGCCCACAAATGAAGGGCTCAGCCCACAAGCCTCCTCCCCTCCAGATGTCTTTGGTACCCTCAAGCCACCTGCATTTCGGCCTGGCTGACTACAGATTCATG
>NW_027922354.1:0-227 GCF_054177405.1 Leptonychotes weddellii
ATTTTCAGTTAAATTTGGTTTTGAAACATAATTAATTATAATGCACATATGGCACCTTCCTCCGACTGGTGCCTTTCTTTTTTTTTTTTTTTTTTTAAAGATTTTATTTATTTATTTGACAGAGAGACACAGTAAGAGAGGGAACACAAGCAGGGGGAGTGGGAGAGAGAGAAGCAGGCTTCCCGCCGAGCAGGGAGCCTGATGCGGGGCTCGATCCCAGGACCCTG
>NW_027922355.1:0-227 GCF_054177405.1 Leptonychotes weddellii
CCGAAATCAAGAGTTAGACAATCAACTGACTACACCACCCAGGAACCCTGAAAATTATAAACCTTTTAAGTATAATTTATAATATCACCTGAAAACATGGATTAGATATAAATCTACAAAAATGTTTAAGATATGCATGCTGAAAACTACAAAACATCGATGAAAAAAATAAAATAGCTAAATGAATGCAGAGATATACTATATTCAGATATCAAAAGAGGGTGCCT
>NW_027922356.1:0-227 GCF_054177405.1 Leptonychotes weddellii
AACAACTGGGGATATATGTTAAAAACACTGTATTATTTAAAAAAAAAATATTTGGGGGGATAATCTGAGACTCTGGCAAATAGCCTGCTACTCCTTAAAGTGTTTTACTTATACCAAAGCAAGGCTGAAGGATAAGTAACATCCTTAAATCAGAAAGAAATGAACTTGTAGATCTTTTCTCTTCCATTTTCAGTTTTTTGAGTCAACTCTCCTCTTGTTTTACTCTG
>NW_027922357.1:0-227 GCF_054177405.1 Leptonychotes weddellii
GCGCCTGGGTGGCTCAGTTGGTTAAGCCACTGCCTTCGGCTCAGGTCATGATCCTGGAGTCCCGGGATCGAGTCCCGCATCGGGCTCCCTGCTCGGCAGGGAGTCTGCTTCTCCCTCTGACCCTCCTCCCTCTCATGCTCTCTGTCTCTCATTCTCTCTGTCTCAAATAAATAAATAAAATCTTTAAAAAAAAAAAAAAAAATTAGAGCTGTTTTGAACCTCCCCTT
>NW_027922358.1:0-1367 GCF_054177405.1 Leptonychotes weddellii
CCCATTCATTCTTTAGTAGGATGCTCTTTAGTGTCCATGTATTTGAGTTCTTCCTGACTTTCCTCTTGTGATTGAGTTCTGGTTTCAAAGCATTGTGGTCTGAAACTATGCAGGGAATGATCCCAATCTTTTGGTACTGGTTGAGAGCTGATTTGTGAGCTAGGACGGGTGATCTATTCTGGAGAATGTTCCATGGGCACTAGAGAAGAATGTGTATTCTGTTGCTTTGGGATGAAATGTTCTGAATATATCTGTTGAGTTCATTTGGTCCAGTGTGTCATTTAAGCTCTTTATTTCCTTGCTGATCTTTTGCTTAGATGATCTGTCCATTTCAGTGAGCGGGATGTTAAAGTCCCCCACTATTATTGTATTGTTGTCAATGTGTTTCTTTGCTTTTGTTATTAACTGCCTTATATAATTGGCTGCTGCCATGTTAGGAGCATAGATATTTACAATTGTTAGATCTTCTGGTTGGATAGACCCTTTAAGTATGATGTAGTGTCCTTCCTCATCTCTTATTACAGTCCTTTGTTTAAAATCTAATTTGTCTGATATAAGGATTGCCACCCCAATTTTGTTTTGGTGTTCATTAGTGTGGTAAATCGTTTACCACCCCCTCACTTTCAATCTGGAGGTGACTTTGGGTCTAATATGAGTCTCTTGCAGACAGCGTATTGATGGGTCTTGTTTTTTTTATCCAATCTGATAGCCTGTGTCTTTTGATTGGGCATTTAGGCCATTTACATTCAGGATAACTATTGAAATTTAGTGCCATTGTATTGCCTGTAAGGTGACTGTTACCCTATATTGTCTGTGTTCCTTTCTGGTCTATGTTGCTTTTAGGCTCTCTCTTTGCTTAGAGGACCCCTTTCAATATTTCTTGTAGGGCTGGTTTTGTGTTTGCAAATTCCTTTAGTTTTTGTTTGTCCTGGAAGCTTTTTATCTCTCCTTCTATTTTCAATGACAACCTAGCTGGATATAGTATTCTTGGCTGCATATTTTTCTCATTTAGTGCTCTGAATATATGATGCCAGTTTTTTATGGGCTGCCAGGTTTCTGTGGATAGGTCTGTTGCCAGTCTAATGTTTCTACCATTGTAGGTTACATATCTCTTGTCCCAAGCTGCTTTCAGAATTTTCTTTTTGTCTCTGAGACTCGTTTTACTATTAGATGTTGGGGTGTTGACCTATTTTTATTGATTTTGAGGGGGGTTCTCTGTACCTCCTGGATTTTGATGCCTGTTTCCTTCCCCAAATTAGGGAAGTTCTCTGCTATAATTTGCTCCAATATACCTTCTGCCCCCCTCTCTTTCTTCTTCTTCTGGGATCCAAATTATTGTAATGCTGTTTCATCTTATGGTATCACTT
>NW_027922359.1:0-227 GCF_054177405.1 Leptonychotes weddellii
TTTTTATTTTGAAATAATTATAGATTCGCAGGAGGTACAAAGAAATGTACAAGGAGGTCCCATGCACTCTTTACCCAGCCCACTCCCATGTTAACATCTGGTATAACTAGAACAATTTCAAAACCAGGAAACTGACATTGGTATAATCCATAGAGATTATTCAGATTTCACCAGTTATACGTGTACTCATCTGTGTGCGTGTGTGTGTGTGTGTGTGCAGCTCTATG
>NW_027922360.1:0-227 GCF_054177405.1 Leptonychotes weddellii
GGGAGTCTGCTTCTTCTCCCTCTGACCTTCCTCCCTCTCATGCTCTCTGTCTCTCCTTCTCTCTGTCTCAAATAAATAAATAAAATCTTTAAAAAAAAAAAAAAGAAAAAAAAAGAAGATTTTACAGATAAGTTTCTGATTAAACACACTGATATATATGGAAAGAAATTGCAGTTTACTTTCATGCAGTTTAAAAAAGCATAATAATACTTATAAAAATATTACTA
>NW_027922361.1:0-227 GCF_054177405.1 Leptonychotes weddellii
CTCTCTATTTCATACAGCAAGGGCCCTTTTTTTTTTTTAGTAAGCTCTACACCCAACGTGGGGCTCAAACTCACGACCCTGAGATCAAGAGTTGCATGCTCTTCAAACTGAGCCAGCCAGGTGCCCGTGGCAAGTGCCTTTCAAAAATAATGTTGAAGAGGTTCAGGTCTGGTGTTTATTCTAGCATCATGTCATGGAACAGAACAGAAAAAATAGAAAAAGAAATG
>NW_027922362.1:0-227 GCF_054177405.1 Leptonychotes weddellii
GGATCTGACTTATCTGGCCAGTGAAACTGGGACTTGCCCTGGGCTAGCAGGGCTCCCGAAAGGCAGCCCCAGGGCCCACACTCAGCAGAAGCCGCTCGCCTCACGCCCCCACCCGAGGGCAGGGTGAGGCAGGATGCAGGGAGGTGAGGCCTGGGGGTGGAGAAGTGTAGGCAGACACAGACGGTCAGCCCCCCAGGCCAGCTCCTCACACTGGCGGGCACACTGGG
>NW_027922363.1:0-227 GCF_054177405.1 Leptonychotes weddellii
TCAAATAAATAAATAAATAAAATCTTTAAAAAAAAAAAAAAATTTAGGACGCATGTAAGCGTAAAAGAGGGCGCTATTAATAATCATGTCAAGAAAACAGCATGATCATAGGGATAGAAAGAGGGACCACCACACAGCAATAATGTGAAATGATAAAGCTGACTAGCATGGAAGAGGGACTTGAGGCTCATCCGGCTGTTCTAATAATCATGCTGTCACACTCCCTG
>NW_027922364.1:0-227 GCF_054177405.1 Leptonychotes weddellii
AGTCGGTTAAGCGTCTGCCTTCAGCTCAGGTCGTGATCCCAGAGTCCTGGGATCGGGTCCCACATCAGGCTCCCTGCTCAGCAGGAAGCCTGCTTCTCCCTCTCCTGCTCCCTCTGCTTGTGCTCTCTCTCTCTGACAAATAAATAAAAATATTTTTTTAAAAAAATCATGCCCAGAGAGAAATGTATAGCTTTAAACATGTATATTGAAAAACAGGTAAGTCTTAA
>NW_027922365.1:0-227 GCF_054177405.1 Leptonychotes weddellii
CCCCTGTGCCCTGCACCCCTCACCTGCACCCTGCGCCCCTCACCTGCGCCCTGCGCCCCTCACATGTGCTTGAGCTCCTAACCTGTGTCCTGAGCCCCTCACCTGTACCCTCACCTTCCCCTGAGCCCAGCACCCCTCACCTGTTTCTTGAACCCTTCACCTCTGTCCTATACCCCTCATTTGTGCCCTGAACCCCTCACCTGCGCCCTGAGCTCCTCACCTGCACC
>NW_027922366.1:0-227 GCF_054177405.1 Leptonychotes weddellii
AGCTATGGAATACATGGGTGCTAAGCTCTGGTCACCATCTTGGCATCCCTGGGAGAGACCAGGGTGAATTTTCAAGCGTATGGACCATGTCAGACAGCTTTTGATGTACCTTTCATCCAGAACCTCCTACCTTTCTTTCACGTGATTGTTTACTGCCCTGAATCAGAACATTTGCTCTTGAACCCAAGAAGATAGCACCCAATTCACATTAATACTTCCTGAGGAGG
>NW_027922367.1:0-227 GCF_054177405.1 Leptonychotes weddellii
GGGGGACACGTAAGCAATGGCCCATCACCCATCTAGAGCCGGTGTCCACTATACGGGTTGTATGAGAGAGAACACCTCATATGTGCTACTACGTGGGGTCAGAGCTGGGAGAGACCCTTCCCCGGAGAACCCTGAAGGTAAATAGCCAGGTGGACAGGGGTGGGGGATCTTCCTCCGCTTCAAAGAGGTAATATTAGATAGGAGATGGAAATTTGGGCAGAACTGAC
>NW_027922368.1:0-227 GCF_054177405.1 Leptonychotes weddellii
ACTTTCTCAAGAAATTGGCTCTGAATGCGTGAAGACGAAGAAGACAACAGCAAGAGGGTGACCGAGCTTGCTGTGTGTTGGTTTGGGGTACAACATTCAGCTAAATGAGGGGGCACAGTCTGAATGGGAGTCTGGAGAGTACCATTTCAGAGCTGGAGGCCTTTGCGATGGTGGCAAGAACCAAGGTGTGGCCGTGAAGTGGGGTGATGAGAAATGGTGGCTCTGCC
>NW_027922369.1:0-1367 GCF_054177405.1 Leptonychotes weddellii
TCAAAATCAATAAAAATAGGTCAACACCCCAACATCTAATAGTAAAACTTATGAGTCTCAGAGACAAAGAGAAAATCCTGAAAGCAGCTCGGGACAAGAGATCTGTAACCTACAATGGTAGAAACATTAGATTGGCAACAGACCTATCCACAGAGACCTGGCAGGCCAGAAAGGACTGGCAGGATATATTCAGAGCACTAAATGAGAAAAATATGCAGCCAAGAATACTATATCCAGCTAGGCTGTCATTGAAAATAGAAGGAGAGATAAAAAGCTTCCAGGACAAACAAAAACTAAAAGAATTGGCAAACACAAAACCAGCCCTACAAGAAATCTTGAAAGGGGTCCTCTAAGCAAAGAGAGAGCCTAAAAGCAACATAGACCAGAAAGGAACACAGACAATATACAGCAACAGTCACCTTACAGGCAATACAATGGCACCAAATTCATATCTTTCAATAGTTATGTAAATGGATTAAATGCCCTAATCAAAAGACAGAGGGTATCAGATTGGATTAAAAAACAAGACCCATCGATATGCTGTGTGCAAGAGACTCATTTTAGACCCAAAGACACCCACAGATTGAAAGTGAGGGGGTGGAAAACCATTTACCATGCTAATGGACACCAAAAGAAAGCTGGGGTGGCAATCCTTATTATCAGACAAATTAGATTTTAAACCAAAGACTGTAATAAGAGATGAGGAAGGACACTATATCCTACTTAAAGGGTCTATCCAACAAAAAGATCTAACAATTGTAAATATCTATGCCCCTAACATGGGAGCAGCCAATTATATAAGTCAATTAATAACAAAAGCAAAGAAACACATTGACAACAATACAATAACAGTGGGGGACTTTAACATAACCCTCACTGAAATGGACGGATCATCTAAGCAAAAGATCAACAAGGAAATAAAGTCTTTAAATGACACACTGGACAAAATGGACTTCACAGATATATTCAGAACATTCCATCCCAAAGCAACGGAATACACATTCTTCTCTAGTGCCCAAGGAACATTCTCCAGAATAGATCACATACTAGGTAACAAATCCGGTCTCATCCAGTACCAAAAGACTGGGATCATTCCCTGCAAATTTTCAGACCCCAATGCTTTGAAACTAGAACTCAATGACAAGAGGAAAGTTGGAAAGAACTCAAATACATGGAGGCTAAAGAGCATCCTCCTAAAGAATGAATGGGTCAACCAGGAAATTAAAGAAGAATTAAAAAAATTCATGGAAACCAATGAAAATGAAAACACAACTGTTCAAAATCTTTGGGTTGCAGCAAAGGCAGTCCTAAGAGGAAAGTAGATAGCAATACAAGCCTTTCTCAAGAAACAAGAAAGGTCTCAAATA
>NW_027922370.1:0-227 GCF_054177405.1 Leptonychotes weddellii
TTAATGAATGATTCCTAGATTGATACACTGGCCTTGTGCAAACACCCTTTTCCTCAATTCCCTTTCTACAAATGTTTGCAGCACGAGTCAGCCACATATTTCTGTAAAGTTCCAGATACCAAATAATTTAGGCTTTGTGGACCACGTGGACCACGTTGTCTTGATCTCAGTCGTGCGAATCTGCCATGTAGTGCAAATGTAGGCTTTGGCAACAGGTTGATGAATGA
>NW_027922371.1:0-227 GCF_054177405.1 Leptonychotes weddellii
TCATCTTAAGGTCATTAACCTTTAACATATCAATTCACGTTGCAACCCTGACCCCAGTCTATTGTATAACCCAAGTAATTCCCTCCAAGTCTATTTATGCAATCAAAGTCCAAATTTTAAGAAGGAATCCAAACACACAAAATCTTAGTACAGAATCCTAAACAGAAACCCAAAGAGAAACATTTCCAGCAACAATGAGCAATTCAAATTACCAACGGGCTAAAGAC
>NW_027922372.1:0-227 GCF_054177405.1 Leptonychotes weddellii
GACCCATGAACTGAACCTGATCCCTCCGTTCCCTGATCTTGACATGTATGTTCTTCCCACTGTTGTGCCCACTGTCCTGTTTCAAGGATGTAGCCTTGAGAGAGTAATGTGTTATTGAGACCATCTGGACTGAATATATGACTGAACCCTATTAAGGCCCCTATAAAAAAGTCTTCAGATTCTGGCAGGCAGGTGTGGACAGCTATTCATCTTGCAGCCACCCAGGA
>NW_027922373.1:0-227 GCF_054177405.1 Leptonychotes weddellii
TGAACATGTCCCACATGTCCCAGCAGAAAGCAATCACTGGCAAAGGGGACTGGACAAATAGTGATTCACTCCCAGGTCTAGTACTGGGGCTGGATCTGGAGATGAGGCCACCGCCCTTGAGGCTGATAGAAGGTTTGATACCTGGGGCGCCTGGGTGGCTCAGTTGGTTAAGCGACTGCCTTCGGCTCAGGTCGTGATCCTGGAGTCCCGGGATCGAGTCCCGCATC
>NW_027922374.1:0-227 GCF_054177405.1 Leptonychotes weddellii
CAACAACAAAAAACAAACAGTCCAATTAAAAAATGTCAAAGGACTCGAATAGATATTTCTCTAAAGAAGATGTACTAATGGCCAGTAAGCACATGAAAAGTTGCTCAACATCACTCATCATTAGGGGAGTGCAAATCAAAGCTACAATGACATATCACCTCACACCCCCTAGGATGTCCACTACCATAAAAATAGAAAACGAGTGTTGGCGAGGATGTGGAAAAACT
>NW_027922375.1:0-227 GCF_054177405.1 Leptonychotes weddellii
CCAGTCAGACTCTCCATGTCAGCAGGGAGGCTGTTTCATTTTCTTCTCATTCGAGTGTTCACTGGGGAAGCACCTGTGATGTCCTTCGAGAACGTTTTCCTTTGCATTCATAACTGGGCTAATTGTTTGGCACAAGAGGCCTAGCTTTCGGCCTGTCTTGGGTTTCGACAGGCGTTCCTCACGAAGCTTAATCATCTCTGGTTGCGATGGAAAGTGAGAGATGTGTG
>NW_027922376.1:0-227 GCF_054177405.1 Leptonychotes weddellii
CCCTCTGGGACCCCGCCAGGCAGGGGCAGTGGGGTGGGTGGTGGGGTGCTGCTCTAGCCGCAGGTGCCTCCCAGGCACTTTCTGCTTTTGCTGACCCCTGAACGGCTCCCTTACTCTGATAGACCTCCTTCCCGATTCTCTGCCTCAGGCGCTCTCTGACTGCAAGGCTGGCTGCTGGTCCCACGCCAGGCCCCACGCCAGGCCCCACGCCTGGTCCCACGCCAGGC
>NW_027922377.1:0-227 GCF_054177405.1 Leptonychotes weddellii
TGCTTGTGTTCCCTCTCTCGCTGTGTCTCTCTCTGTCAAATAAATAAATAAAAAATCTTCAAAAAAAAAAAAAAATGTCCCCTCTCTACTGGATCATTCCATCAGCAGCTGTGCAGCAGTACTGCCCATCTTAACAAAAAAAAACTCTGATCCCTCATCACCATCCAGATTGTCTATTTCTCAACTCCCTTCATAGCAAAACTCCATCAGAGCTGGCTGTATCTGCA
>NW_027922378.1:0-227 GCF_054177405.1 Leptonychotes weddellii
CTTCCCGCGGAGCAGGGAGCCCGATGCGGGGCTCGATCCCAGGACTCTGGGATCATGACCTGAGCCGAAGGCAGACGCTTAACGACTGAGCCACCCAGGCGCCCCTCCTGACTCCATTCTAAATGAGGCTTCATTTCGTTAATTTTCATAATGCCTGTGAAACTGAAGCTGACATTAAAAAGCCATAAATAAGGGCGCCGGGGTGGCTCAGTTGGTTAAGCGACTGC
>NW_027922379.1:0-227 GCF_054177405.1 Leptonychotes weddellii
ACTTGGGGGGGGGTTGGCTCTGGAATATGGTGTCTTGTCTCAAAACAGAAAATGAAGCAAACCACTGATTGCCGTACCTCCCTTCCTATTTATTTAGTGTTCTCTAGGTGTTCCTTAGTGATTTAAAATGGAAAACTTGGACAAAGGCCAAGTGTAGGTTAATATCCGCTGCAGGGAGGAATGATGAACTCCTTCACGAGCGGTGGTTTACAAGTCAAACAAGCAAG
>NW_027922380.1:0-1367 GCF_054177405.1 Leptonychotes weddellii
ATTGAAGGTATAGATTGCTCTGGGTAGCATAGACATTTTAACAATGTTTATTCTTCTGATCCATGAGCATGGAATATTTTTCCATCTTTTTGTGTCTTCTTCAATTTCTTTCATGAGTGTTTTGTAGTTCCTAGAATATAGATCCTTTACCTCTTTGGTTAGGTTTATTCCGAGGTATCTTATGTTTTTTGGTGCTATTGTAAATGGAATCGTTTCTCTAATTTCCTCTTTCTACAGTTGTGTTGTTAGTGTCTAAGAAAGCAACTGATTTCTGTGCATTGATTTTGTATCCTACCACATTACTGAATTGCTGTATGAGCTCTAGTAATTTGGGGGTGGAGTCTTTTGGGTTTTCCACATAAAGTATCATGTCATCTGCGAAAAGAGAGAGTTTGACTTCTTCTTTGCCAATTTGAATACCTTTTATTTCTTTTTGTTGTCCGATTGCTGTTGCTAGGACTTCTAGTACTATGTTGAACAATAGTGGCAAGAGTGGGCATCCTCGACGTGTTCCTAATCTTAAGGGAAAGGCTCTCAGTTTTTCCCCATTGAGGATGATATTCACTGTGGGTTTTTCATAGATGGATTTTATGAACTTGAGAATGTTCCCTCTATCCCTATACTCTGAAGAGTTTTTGTTTGTTTGTTTTGTTTTGTTTTAAGATTTTATTTATTTATTTGACAGAGAGAGAGACAGCGAGAGAGGGAACACAAGCAGGGGGAGTGGGAGAGGGAGAAGCAGGCTTCCCGCAGAGCAGGGAGCCCGACGCAGGGCTCAATCCCAGGACCCTGGGATCATGACCTGAGCCAAAGGCAGATGCTTAACGACTGAGCCACCCAGAAGCCCTATACTCTGAAGAGTTTTAATCAGGAAAGGTTGTTGCATTTTGTCAAATACTTTTTCTGCATCAGTTGAGAGGACGATATGGTTCTTCTCCCTCCTCTTATTAATAATACATTCTATCACATTGATTGATTTGCAAATGTTGAACCACCCTTGCATCCCGGGGATAAATCCCACTTGGTCGTGGTGGATGATCCTTTTAATGTATTGTTGGATCCTATTAGCTAGGATTTTGTTGAGGATTTTGGAATCCATATTCATCAGGGATATGGGTCTGAAATTCTCCTTTTTGATGGGGTCTTTGCCTGGTTTGGGGATTAAGGTAATGCTGGCCTCATAGAATGAGTTTGGAAGTTTTCCTTCTGTTTCTATTTTTTGAAACAGCTTCAATAGAATAGGTATTATTTCTTCTTTGAATGTTTGGTAGAATTCCCCAGGGAATCCATCAGGCCCTGGACTCCTGTTTTTTAGGAAGTTTCTGATCACTGCTTCAATCTCGTTACTGGTTATTGGCCTATTCAGG
>NW_027922381.1:0-227 GCF_054177405.1 Leptonychotes weddellii
AATCTTTAAAAAAATAAAAAAATAAAAAAATAAAGGCACATTAGTTATTTCAGAATACCATAGCCCCAGGCAAGTAGCATCCAACCAGGAAAACCTGGTTTGTTAAAGAATCTCTAGACACAGGCTGTGGCCTGGCAAGGCGGCGTTCTTCCATGTTTACATAACACGTTCATCTGAGGATTTCACATACTTCACAAACTCACTTGTCAATTTTCACAGCATCTCCA
>NW_027922382.1:0-227 GCF_054177405.1 Leptonychotes weddellii
CCCCCCCCCCCCCCCCCCCCCCCCCCCAAGCCTGGTGATGGGTATTAAGGAGGGCACGTTCTGCATGGAGCACTGGGTGTTATACACAAACAATGAATCATGGAACAGTACATCCAACACTAATGATGTAATGTATGGTGATTAACATAACATAATAAAAAAAAGAATTAAAAAAAAGAAATATCTTGATCTTGTCTTAAAACTAACTCAATATTTATCTCAAACCT
>NW_027922383.1:0-227 GCF_054177405.1 Leptonychotes weddellii
TCGACGAATAAGGATATTAAAGCAAAAGAAAAAAAAATCTTTAGTTGCCACCTTTGGTTTAAGAAAAGAACCACACCAAAAGAGCGGAAATGGCAGGAGCTCCAACAAAGAGCCCTTCCCAAGAGCAGTCACGTGTCAGCTCCATCTCAGACGCTTCACCCCTTACCCCAGAAGGTTCTCAGACAAGCTTTTGGCAACTGCTGCTGCGCAGCTCTAGACCTTTTAGT
>NW_027922384.1:0-227 GCF_054177405.1 Leptonychotes weddellii
TAAAAAAAAAAATAGCCAAACTGTGGATGGAGCCAAGATACGCTCAACAGATGAATGGATAAAGAAGATGTGGTCCATATATACAATGGAATATTACTCAGCCACCAGAAAGGATGAATACCCACCATTTATATTGACATGAATGGAACTGGAGGGGATTATGCTAAGTGAAATAAGTCAAGCAGAGAAAGTCAATTATATAGTTTCACTCATATTTGGAACATAAG
>NW_027922385.1:0-227 GCF_054177405.1 Leptonychotes weddellii
ACCTGGATCCTACCTGAGTCGGGTGGGCCAGCAACTACAGGAGGCAGACCGGCATGAGTTTCGGGAGGAGCAGACGCCAGACAACGGGACACCACCGTGTCCCCTCCACTCCCCGCTCTGACTTTATCCTCTGCCGAGCTGGACCAGCTTCCCCAGGAGGCAGGAAACCTGGGAGTCCCCAGCCCCTGAGCCTCATGTCATGGAGTCATGGCCACTGGAGAAATACA
>NW_027922386.1:0-227 GCF_054177405.1 Leptonychotes weddellii
AATCTTTAAAAAAAAAAAAATCACAAGCTGGGCCGAAACCAAGAGTTGGACACTCAGCTGACTGCACCACCCAGGTGCCCTTCTCACATTGAATTTTTAAATGTACTAAATAAAAGTGGAAAGGAGGAGAAGGTGGAAAAATGATTTTCTTCTTGGCTTATAAAAGGCTGGGCAAATGCCTACATTAAATCTCATAGGACATTAGATTATTGGATATTAACGTAATG
>NW_027922387.1:0-227 GCF_054177405.1 Leptonychotes weddellii
ATTTTCAGTTAAATTTGGTTTTGAAACATAATTAATTATAATGCACATATGGCACCTTCCTCCGACTGGTGCCTTTCTTTTTTTTTTTTTTTTTTTAAAGATTTTATTTATTTATTTGACAGAGAGACACAGTAAGAGAGGGAACACAAGCAGGGGGAGTGGGAGAGAGAGAAGCAGGCTTCCCGCCGAGCAGGGAGCCCGATGCGGGGCTCGATCCCAGGACCCTG
>NW_027922388.1:0-227 GCF_054177405.1 Leptonychotes weddellii
GGGAGTCTGCTTCTTCTCCCTCTGACCTTCCTCCCTCTCATGCTCTCTGTCTCTCCTTCTCTCTGTCTCAAATAAATAAATAAAATCTTTAAAAAAAAAAAAAAGAAAAAAAAAGAAGATTTTACAGATAAGTTTCTGATTAAACACACTGATATATATGGAAAGAAATTGCAGTTTACTTTCATGCAGTTTAAAAAAGTATAATAATACTTATAAAAATATTACTA
>NW_027922389.1:0-227 GCF_054177405.1 Leptonychotes weddellii
GGGGGGGCGACAGGCACAGGCAGAGAGAGAGGGAGAAGCAGGCTCCCTGCTCAGCAAGGAGCCTGATGTGGGGCTCGATTCCAGGACCCCAAGATCATGACCTGAGCTGAAGGCAGACGCTTAACTGTCGGAGCCACCCAGGCTCCCCGACACCATATCATTCTTAAAGGGTCTATCCAACAAGAAGATCTAACAATTGTAAATATCTACACCCCCAACATGGGAGC
>NW_027922390.1:0-227 GCF_054177405.1 Leptonychotes weddellii
ATGTCTTTGTCCCACATTGCATTCCAAAGGAGAATGATGAACACCATAGCACCAAGCAAATCTGAGGGGTTAGATAATGTCTGGATTAAATAATTTAGGACTCTCTGGGATTTCGGTTGTCATTTTTGGTTTATAACTGACTTGTGGTCACTTTTTATTGCCTCATCGGTCACATTCCTAGACAGGTTTGTGTCTGTTCCTCTGATTTGAATCCCTGTTTGTAAAAC
>NW_027922391.1:0-1367 GCF_054177405.1 Leptonychotes weddellii
GGAGGACACTAGAGAAGGAAGGGAAAAATGGAGGGGGGGGAATTGGAGGGAGAGATGAACCATGAGAGACTATGAACTCTGAGGAACAAACATGGTTTTAGAGTGGAGTGGGGAGGGGGGATTGGTTAGCCTGGTGATGGGTATTAAGGAGGGCACATACTGCATGGAGCACTGGGTGTTACACGAAAACAATGGATCGTGGATCACCACATCAAAAGCTAATGATGTATTGTATGGTGACTAACATAACATAATAAAATTTAAAAAAATAAAATAAAAAGTGAAGATGTTGTTGAAGGAAATTAAACACAACTTAAATTTAAAAAAAGACACAGGCTATCAGCTTGGATAAAAAAAGAAGACCCATCGCTATGCTGTCTGCAAGAGACTCGTTTTAGACCCAAAGACACCACCAGATTGAAAGTGAGGGGGTGGAAAACCATTTATCATGCTAATGGACACCAAAAGCAAGCTGGGGTGGCAATCCTTATATCAGACAAATTAGATTTTAAACCAAAGACTATAATAAGAGATGAGGAAGGACACTATATCCTACTTAAAGGGTCTATCCAACAAGAAGATCTAACAACTGTAAATATCTATGCCCCTACCATGGGAGCAGCCAACTGTATAAGCCAATTAATAACAAAAGCAAAGAAACACATTCACAACAATACAATAATAGTGGGGGACTTTAACACCCCCCTCACTGAAATGGACAGATCATCTAAGCAAAAGATCAACAAGGAAATAAAGACTTTAAATGACAAACTGGACCAAACGGACTTCAGAGATATATTCAGAACATTCCATCCCAAAGCAACAGAATACACATTCTTCTATAGTGCCCAAGGAACACCCTCCAAAATAGATCACATCCTACATCATAAATCAGGTCTCAACTGGTACCAAAAGATTGGAATCATTCCCTGCATATTTTCAGACCACAATACTTTGAAACTAGAACTCAATCACAAGAGGAAAGTTGGAAAGGACTCAAATACATGGAGGCTAAAGAGCATCCTACTAAAGAATGAATGGGTCAAATGGGAAATTAAAGAAAAATTTTAAAAAATTCATGGAAACAAATGAAAATGAAAACGCAACTATTCAAAATCTTTGAGATGTAGCAAAGGCGGTCCTAAGTGGAAAGTATATAGCAATACAAGCCTTTCTCAAGAAACAAGAAAGGTCTCACAACCTAACCCTACACCTAAAGGAGCTGGAGAAAGAACAGCAAATAAAGCCTAAACCCAGCAGGAGAAGAGAAATAATAAAGATCAGAGCAGAAATCAATGAAATAATAACCAAAAGAACAGTAGAACAGATCAACGAAACTAGGAGCTGGTTCTTTGAAAGAATTAACA
>NW_027922392.1:0-227 GCF_054177405.1 Leptonychotes weddellii
AGCTATGGAATACATGGGTGCTAAGCTCTGGTCACCATCTTGGCATCCCTGGGAGAGACCAGGGTGAATTTTCAAGCGTATGGACCATGTCAGACAGCTTTTGATGTACCTTTCATCCAGAACCTCCTACCTTTCTTTCACGTGATTGTTTACTGCCCTGAATCAGAACATTTGCTCTTGAACCCAAGAAGATAGCACCTAATTCACATTAATACTTCCTGAGGAGG
>NW_027922393.1:0-227 GCF_054177405.1 Leptonychotes weddellii
CTTAACCAACTGAGCCACCCAGGCGCCCACGTGAAAGTGCTTTTTGACAGTTTTTAAAATGTGATGTTGCTACGGTTAGGTGCGAATGCCAGGTAGTATGCCTACCGCTGGTCAGTCAGCAAGGACGTGACAGGATCGCGTTTCTTTCTCAGTAGTTCCGACTAAGTGCCCTGAGCATGCGAGGCCCTGGTGGTTCCACAGGGGAGAGCAAAGGAGGGGACGATTGT
>NW_027922394.1:0-227 GCF_054177405.1 Leptonychotes weddellii
AAATCTTTAAAAAAAAAAAATCACAAGTTGGGCCGAAACCAAGAGTTGGACACTCAGCTGACTGCACCACCCAGGTGCCCTTCTCACATTGAATTTTTAAATGTACTAAATAAAAGTGGAAAGGAGGAGAAGGTGGAAAAATGATTTTCTTCTTGGCTTATAAAAGGCTGGGCAAATGCCTACATTAAATCTCATAGGAAATCTAGATTATTGGATATTAACGTAAT
>NW_027922395.1:0-227 GCF_054177405.1 Leptonychotes weddellii
TTCCTTCATGCATTTAGCACAGATATTTATTTTTTTTTATTCTTATGTTAATCCCCTACATTACATCATTAGTTTTAGATGTAGTGTTCCATGATTCGTTGTTTGTGCATAACACCCAGTGCTCCATGCAGAATGTGCCCTCCTCAATACCCACCACCAGGCTAACCCATCCTCCCACCCCCCTCCCCTCTAGAACCCTCAGTTTGTTTTTCAGAGTCCATCGTCTC
>NW_027922396.1:0-227 GCF_054177405.1 Leptonychotes weddellii
TCAAATAAATAAATAAATAAAATCTTTAAAAAAAAAAAAAAATTTAGGACGCATGTAAGCGTAAAAGAGGGCGCTATTAATAATCATGTCAAGAAAACAGCATGATCATAGGGATAGAAAGAGGGACCACCACACAGCAATAATGTGAAATGATAAAGCTGACTAGCATGGAAGAGGGACTTGAGGCTCATCCGGCTGTCTAATAATCATGCTGTCACACTCCCTGT
>NW_027922397.1:0-227 GCF_054177405.1 Leptonychotes weddellii
GGATCTGACTTATCTGGCCAGTGAAACTGGGACTTGCCCTGGGCTAGCAGGGCTCCCGAAAGGCAGCCCCAGGGCCCACACTCAGCAGAAGCCGCTCGCCTCACGCCCCCACCCGAGGGCAGGGTGAGGCAGGATGCAGGGAGGTGAGGCCTGGGGGTGGAGAAGTGTAGGCAGACACAGACGGTCAGCCCCCCAGGCCGGCTCCTCACACTGGCGGGCACACTGGG
>NW_027922398.1:0-227 GCF_054177405.1 Leptonychotes weddellii
TCTAAATTCCCCAGTATACCTGAGTGCTTTTTATTGTCCTAAATTCCCAGAGAAATGCTACTCATCTTTAGCCATAGGCAGTCTTTTGTATTTTTGAGCTGTAATCTTTTGCTCCATGCACTTGAGGTTTGGTAATTCAACTTGTGGCATTTCCAATTTTCTCAACCTGAGTTGAGTTAGACAAAACAGAGGGGTGCTTTGCATCAGTACTTTAGGTACCCCCCAAA
>NW_027922399.1:0-227 GCF_054177405.1 Leptonychotes weddellii
CCAGTCAGACTCTCCATGTCAGCAGGGAGGCTGTTTCATTTTCTTCTCATTCGAGTGTTCACTGGGGAAGCACCTGTGATGTCCTTCGAGAACGTTTTCCTTTGCATTCATAACTGGGCTAATTGTTTGGCACAAGAGGCCTAGCTTTCGGCCTGTCTTGGGTTTCGACAGGCGTTCCTCACGAAGCTTAATCATCTCTAGTTGCGATGGAAAGTGAGAGATGCGTG
>NW_027922400.1:0-227 GCF_054177405.1 Leptonychotes weddellii
CGACAGGGGCTTTGCATGCGGGACACACGGCCTGGACTCCAGCGTGGGACTGAGGCTCTCTCTGGGGCGGGATGAGGTGGACTGTCCTCCCTCAGCAAACTCGCTCCGAAACCCAAAGCCTTGTCCCTCTGAGGCATAAAGCAAATGCACAAACATGGCTCAGCAAACATTCTGCAGGGAGATTAGAGGCTCCAGTCAGTGGCGTGAGCCCGGGGAGCCCTGATCCC
>NW_027922401.1:0-1367 GCF_054177405.1 Leptonychotes weddellii
GAGCAGCAGAGCACAAAATCTGAACTTTTAGAAGTCTGCTCTGCTGAAGGACGTTGCTACAGTGGCTAAGCGGGGGGTGGAACCCTCGCTGGGACAGTGTGGTCTCAGGACCCTCGGGGTCACAGAAAGACTGAGGGTGCCTGAGTGCAGCAGAGCTCCCAGGTATCGGAGCAGGGAAGCCAGCTGCAGAGACAGAGCCGAGGAGCAGGCTCTCAGCTCAGGGTTGCCATAAACCTTGATCCATGGCACAGTCGGGCCACTGCTCCTCCAGCAGTGACCCAACAAGTGGCATATCCAGGGAGACTCCCCTTCCTCCCCAGGAAGGAGTGGCATGGGAGTGCACCACAGGGATCTGCTGGGTTTGGAGACTCCAGACGGGGTCGTGTGCCAGAGATAGAAACCCTCGGTCACAGGCCGGATGAGCACGGAGTGTGGCCGGAGACTGGGGAGACAGGAGTGATTGACTGCTTTTCTCTGGGGGCTCACTGAGGAGCAGGGCCCTGAGTTCTGGGCTCCTCTGGGGCAGAGATTGGGAGGCTGCCATTTTCACTCTCATCCTCCAAACTGCATGGAACACTTGCAGGGAACAAAAGCTCCCGAGAGCAAACCTGAGCGATTACTTAGCCCTGACGGCAAGGGCGGGGAAATTCCACCTCCAGCAAAGACATTTGGGAACCATGGCAACAGGCCCCTCCCCCAGAAGATCAGCAAGAACAGCCAGCCAAGACTAAGTTTACCCATCAATGAGAACGGCAGAACTCCAGCGCCAGGGGAATACTGCACATAGAATTCATGGCTTTTTTACCATGATTCTTTAGTCTTTCAAAGTTAATTTTTTTAATTTTCTTTTTTTCCTTTTTTGAATTTTTCTTTTCCCCTTTTTCAACCAACATCTTATCAATCCCTTTTTTTAAAATATTTATTTTTCATTTTTAGAGTCATATTCTATCCCTTCATAATAGTTAACCTTATTATTGGTATATATATATTATATATATATTATATATTATATATGTAAGTTGTTCTCTCCTTAAAATTTTGGGATACAGTTTCTTCTAACAGACCAAAATATATCCTAAATCTCTAGTTCTTTTCCTTTTTTTTTCTTTTTTCTTTCTTTCCCTTTCTTTTCCCCCAGTTTCAGGTCTTTTCTAATTTGTTTAGCATATATTTTTCTGGGGTCATTGTTACCCTGTTAGCATTTTGTTCTCTCATTCATCTATTCTCCTCTAGACAAAATGACAAGATGGAAAAAATTACCTCAAATAAAAGAACAAGAGGCAGTACCAACTGCCAGGGACCTAATCAATACAGACATTAGTAAGATGTCGGAACTAGAGTTCAGAATGATGATTTTAAAGATACTG
>NW_027922402.1:0-227 GCF_054177405.1 Leptonychotes weddellii
AAGTCCTGGTGCGAATGTTGAGCAACAGTGACTCTTATGTATTGGTGGTAAAAATGAAGAAAGATCCAGCCACTTTGGACAGTTCAGCATTCTGTTAGAAAGCTAAACACAGTCATAGCATATGATTCAGCAATTGTGTCCTCATTAAAATTAGTTGAGAATTATGTCCACACAAAAACCTGCACACAAATGTTTGTAAGAGCTTTTTATATTACTCCCCAAACTTT
>NW_027922403.1:0-227 GCF_054177405.1 Leptonychotes weddellii
TCATCTTAAGGTCATTAACCTTTAACATATCAATTCACGTTGCAACCCTGACCCCAGTCTATTGTATAACCCAAGTAATTCCCTCCAAGTCTATTTATGCAATCAAAGTCCAAATTTTAAGAAGGAATCCAAACACACAAAATCTTAGTACAGAATCCTAAACAGAAACCCAAAGAGAAACATTTCCAGCAACAATGAGTAATTCAAATTACCAACGGGCTAAAGAC
>NW_027922404.1:0-227 GCF_054177405.1 Leptonychotes weddellii
ACTTGTATGGGAAACATTTTTGTTTCCATAGAAAACTTCGTGTACAAGGAAACTGGAAATCTTTTAGGTGGTTACTAATGAAGCTATGGATAAAGCAAAGGAACTGGTATTTGAGTCTACATAGGCTGGAAGGTGAGGTCATTTATAAACGAGAAATATGGTAGCTTTCCAGGAAGTATGTGTGAGCCCGCTGCATGCTGTGTCCCCTTGGAAAGATGCCTTCAGCT
>NW_027922405.1:0-227 GCF_054177405.1 Leptonychotes weddellii
GGCAATGAGTTCTTTACCCTGAGTTCTCAAAATAACTACTAGACAATGACCAATTTTTAAGATCTTCAAGAGACAACTTGATGTAGCAGAAAGATCCCTGAATCATGTTGCTGAGACCTGGATTCAAATCTCAGGTCTGCCATTTACTAGGGGTGACTCTGGAAGCCACATAATTCCTCTGTACCTGAGTTTCTTCTTCTTCAAAATGAGTTCTTTGTGTTCCCACC
>NW_027922406.1:0-227 GCF_054177405.1 Leptonychotes weddellii
CACAACACATATCCTTCTCATATCCATCAACCAGCCTCCCCATTCCCCCAACCCCCTCCACTCCAGAAACCCTCAGTTTGTTTCCTGAGATTGAGTCTCCTGTAGTTTGTCTCCCTCTCTGATTTCATCTTGTTTCATATTTTCCTCTATTCCCCTATGATCCTCTGCCTTGTTTCTTAAATTCCACATATCAGTGAAAGAATATGATAACTCTCTCCTTCTGATTG
>NW_027922407.1:0-227 GCF_054177405.1 Leptonychotes weddellii
CACTGCTATAACAGGAATGGGCCAGGCCACAAGGCCCTCAGGGTCAGATTCTAGAATGGAAGTGTCTTCCTCATAGGGCTCTTGTGGGCCCGTATGCAGAGTTTCCAAACCACATATACATAAAGATATTTTTTTTTCATTTTATTTATTTTTTTATTCTTATGTTAATCCCCATACATTACATCATTAGTTTTAGATGAAGTGTTCCATGATTCATTGTTTGTGCA
>NW_027922408.1:0-227 GCF_054177405.1 Leptonychotes weddellii
CTGGGACGGAGCCCTGCATTGGGCTTCCTGCTCACTGAGGGTCTGCTTCTCCCTCTCCTTCTGCCCCTCCTCCCTGCTTGTGTTCTCTCTCTCTGTCTCTCTCTCTCTCTCAAATAAATAAATAAAATCTTTTTTAAAAAAGAATAAAATACTTGGGAATAAATTTAACCAAGGAGGCGAAAGACCCATACACTGAAAACTTTAAGAAACTGATGAAAGAAAATGAT
>NW_027922409.1:0-227 GCF_054177405.1 Leptonychotes weddellii
GGATCATGACCTGAGCCGAAGGCAGACGCTTAACGACTGAGCCACCCAGGCTCCCCTCTCAATCACTTTAAACATAACTTTTTAAAAGCTTCTGTCCAGGGGCGCCTGGGTGGCTCAGTCGTTAAGTGTCTGCCTTCGGCTCAGGTCATGATCCTAGGGTCCTGGGATCGAGCCCTACATCGGGCTCCCTGCTCGGCAGGAAGCCTGCTTCTCCCTCTCCCACTCCC
>NW_027922410.1:0-227 GCF_054177405.1 Leptonychotes weddellii
CTGCAGGAAGGTGCGGCTTTTCCCTATCGGCTCAACCACACCGCCAGTCCATTCTTAAGGAGCCGCACACCAGGACTGGTGTGTTTAAGCTTTCAGCCTTTGGGGGCTATTTGACCAACAGTCTTTGGGAAGAATAAAGCAGTCCCCAGGGATTAACAGATCAGAATGTTCACACAAGTTCATCTTTTTCTAACAATGAGCATGAAGGTAGCAGAGGCTGGTGTGAT
>NW_027922411.1:0-227 GCF_054177405.1 Leptonychotes weddellii
AGTTATTGTCTCCCCACCTCTTACAGAGCCCATGTGGGCAGGTGTGTAGGTAGTCCAAGAGAGGACATCTGTATGTTGATGGGTAGAAGACCAGGCTGAGAAAAGTGTGCCCTCAAACACTGTGGCTCTTTGTAGATGAGACAGTGCATTTTGCCAAGACTTGAGAAGAGGAAAAGAGTGAAAGCCAGGGAATAAAAGCGTAACTTTAAAAAAGATATTTAAATTTA
>NW_027922412.1:0-1367 GCF_054177405.1 Leptonychotes weddellii
GGAGTCACCAAATGGAGAGCCACTGAGGGGGAGAATTGGGGTAGTAGAGTCAGAGTCCTAGATTGACATCTGGGTACAGTCATCTAGCCCTAGGCATCCCTTCCAGGACCCAGTAGGTAGGTGTCTAGAGGTAGCTAGAGGAGACTTGTACCTTTTCCCTAGTGCTTTCCAAACGCTACCTTTTCTCCCTCTGTGTGCCATGATAGAATGATAGAATAGGAATGAGGAGCATTGATTTAGCAGCAAAGGCATTGCCAGCCATGGAGCTCATGAAGGGCCAGAGACTGACGAGTAAAGAAATTTTTTGTCCTAATGATGCATCTAATGATTGTTGAGCTTCTGCTCTGGAAGAAAAGGCAGGAAATGAGTGTGCCAGAACTGAGTTACCCACAGTTAGCATGACCCTTGGACTCGAGTTCTAGAAAACAGCAGGCCAGAAGGGCTTGGCCAGACGGGCTTGGCTAACACTTTGGGAAATTTGGTCAATTGGAGCCTGATGCTTCCTATCCACTTTCAGAAGGTAGTAACCAAACAGGTAACAATTTGACTTTCTGGGTCAACTGGGTCTCTGAATCCTGTTTTAATTGTGACATGTTCCCAAACTGCCCCTGTTATGAACTGGATTATGTTCCCCTCAAAAAGTTACATTGAAATCTTAACTCTAGTCCCTCAGAATCTGACCTCCTTTAGGAATAGGTCATTGCAGATGTGATTATTTAAGATGAGGTCATACCGGAGTAGGAAGAACCCCTCATCCAATATGACTGGTGTCCTTCTAAGAAGACAGTCGTGTGTAGGCAGACACACGGGGAGAAGGCTACGTGAAGGCTGGAGGCCAAGATTTCTTGCAAGCCAAGAAATGCCAGGGATTGCCGACAAAGCACCACAAGCAAGGCAAGGAAGGACTCTCCTACAGGTTTCAGAGGGAGCGTGGCTTTGCCCACGCATGGGTTTTGGACTCCTTGCCTCCAGAACTCTGAGACAATAAATTCCTGTTGTTTCAAGCCGCCGAAGTTGTGGTACTTCCAGCAGCCCAAGGAGACGAATCGTACAGACTCCCAAGCCTGAGGTTTTTCAGTGTGCACAAAAAAGCTTGTAGTCTTCATCTGAAGGGCAGCAATTTGGCATTTGTTCCCATAAAAATTATTTTTCACATCTCCTGGGACTCTGGTGCTGTTCTTGATTGCTGATGGAATCCAGGGCTGTCTCTCCTACCTCTTCCTCCTGTGACGTGGGCTCAGCTTCCTTGAGAAGCTGCTGGAAATGCCATCTTCAGATCCTCTGTGAGACTGACTGAATGAAAAAATCAGGCTTCTTTTTTCTAATTTTTAACACACATTGCACAACTTTCCTATGCACTGACAGTC
>NW_027922413.1:0-227 GCF_054177405.1 Leptonychotes weddellii
CCTTCTTAAGTAGCATGAAAGACCTATCTGAAAATAGCTGGTAAGATCTTGCTAATAGTTGTACAGAAACATGAATAAATAAAGGGAAAATAAGTGGGGAAATTTAAGAGCATAAATATTCAAAGTTCATGGTTACCAAAGAAGATTCTATAACATAGCTGGAAAACTAGGCAGGACACCAATACCAGGTAGAATTAAATTGACCTGGGAATGACATATAAAACAAA
>NW_027922414.1:0-227 GCF_054177405.1 Leptonychotes weddellii
GCATATATTTTCATTCATTTCCATTTTTTATTTTTCCACTAAAATTATACTTTTTCTTTTATTTTTTTTTATTTTTTTATTTATTTTTTATTTTTTTTATATTTATTTTTTTTATTCTTATGTTAATCCCCATACATTACATCATTAGTTTTAGATGAAGTGTTCCATGATTCATTGTTTGTGCATAACACCCAGTGCTCCATGCAGAATGTGCCCTCCTCAATACC
>NW_027922415.1:0-227 GCF_054177405.1 Leptonychotes weddellii
CTGCTCCCCACAGGGCCCTGGCTCCCTCCCCGTTTAATTTGCAGTGACTGCTGGTACCCCAACATGCCGTGAGGGGGTGACCTCCGCTCACACTCCCACGCTCAGGTTCAGGGCCTGGGTCTGCGAGGGGAGGCTGGGTCCCTCCGGGGAGGACCTGGCCTGCCCAGCAGAGGGGTCACCAGGGCAGGTGTGCTGGGTTCGGGCTGGGCCGGGGCTGGTGGCTCAGA
>NW_027922416.1:0-227 GCF_054177405.1 Leptonychotes weddellii
GATTTAGTTCTTACCAGAACAGTGGAAATCTGCCCAAAACTAAAATATTTTTATTTCACTTCTTAATCCACACACATTCTACAAAAACTCTCTACCCTTGGCTTACTCTGTAAACTTCCTTACTAAGGAAGGACTGAGGGGAAAAGGAACTGCAGGTTCTTTTTATGTTATTATTATCAGCATAAATTCCTGGCTATAGGTTAGAGTTCCTTGGTCGTTAGTGCTTC
>NW_027922417.1:0-227 GCF_054177405.1 Leptonychotes weddellii
CATGACCCTGAGATCATGACCTGAGCCAGAATCAAGAGTCAGACACAACCAACTAAGCCACCCAGGTACCCCACCACTCTCTCTTTCCTGTACATTATTAACTCCCTCACCTTCTCAATATCTCTGCCATTCCCCAACATGGCACCATTGTCTTGCTTACTTCTTACTTCATTCAGTAAAACCTTGTTTAGCTAGAATCCTTGAAAGAGCATCATAGGAAGTCAGTG
>NW_027922418.1:0-227 GCF_054177405.1 Leptonychotes weddellii
TCCATCTGCAGCCCACAGCTCACTCACCAGCTCCTTGAGGCTGATGGTGGCCCCAGACCAACCTGGCCTTGAATAGAAAGCCCTTCAAGATCGGGCTGGGATCAGAACTGACTACTGGACTTCTCTGCTAATCTCTAAGTATTCCAGTGTCAAAGCTACCAACTTCCACCCCATCAACATCAAAAAAAAAAAAAAAAAAGACCTCCTCTCTTATCTCTATCCACATA
>NW_027922419.1:0-227 GCF_054177405.1 Leptonychotes weddellii
TTCCCTGGTGGCTTTCCTTGTCTCTTCCGCTTGTCAGAGCAGAAGAGACCGTTTCCAACCCTCTGCCTCAGAGCAGAGAGATCGCAGTCTATTCTTCAGTGAGCCCTCCAGGCCACACCATCTCCATTTCTGTCCATGCTGCTATAAACTGCAGCATCCTGGGTTGTGTACTCCTCCACAGTGCTCCCAGTCCTGTCTCCAGGTCGGGGCAGTCTCTGCCCTTTGTG
>NW_027922420.1:0-227 GCF_054177405.1 Leptonychotes weddellii
TCGGGTGAAAGGCCTTACAAATGTAATGTATGTGGGAAATCTTTGAACTATAAGTCGACGTTCATACAACACCAGAGAATTCACACAGGAGAAAAGCCTTATCTGTGCAGTGAATGTGGGAAATCTTTTAGTTATAGCCGCGCCCTCCGGTATCATCGTCAAAGTCACCTTGCAGTAAGTCCTTATGATTGTAGTGATTGTGGGAAATCTTTTACTTGTAGTTCTTA
>NW_027922421.1:0-227 GCF_054177405.1 Leptonychotes weddellii
CCTGGGTGGCTCAGTTGGTTAAGCGACTGACTGCCTTCGGCTCAGGTCATGATCCTGGAGTCCCGGGATCGAGTCCCACATCGGGCTCCCTGCTCAGCAGGGAGTCTGCTTCTCCCTCTGACCTTCCTCCTTCTCATGCTCTCTGTCTCTCATTCTCTCTCTCTCAAATAAATAAATAAAATCTTTAAAAAAAAAAAAAGTATAGTCACTTGAAATTTGGGTTTTAA
>NW_027922422.1:0-227 GCF_054177405.1 Leptonychotes weddellii
TTCGAAACAAATAATATGTTATATGTTTAAAAAAAAATGAAGAAGATAGTAGGAAGGGAAAAATGAAGCGGGGGTGGAATTGGAGGTGGGAGATGGACCATGAGAGACTATGGACTCTGAGAAACAAACGGAGGGTTCTGGAGGGGAGTGTGGTGGGGTGATGGGTTGGCCTGGTGATGGGTATTAAAGAGTGCATGTACTGAATGGAGAACTGGGTTTTATACACA
>NW_027922423.1:0-1367 GCF_054177405.1 Leptonychotes weddellii
TGATGATGGTGGTGATGGTGATGATGGTGATGATGGTGATGATGGTGGTGATGGTGATGATGGTGATGATGGTGATGATGGTGATGATGATGATAGTGGTGATGGTGATGATGGTGATGATGATGGTGGTGATGGTGATGATGGTGATGGTGATGGTGATAATGATGATGGTGGTGATGGTGATGATGGTGATGATGATGGTGGTGATGGTGATGATGATGGTGGTGGTGATGGTGATGATGGTGATGATGATGGCGGTGATGGTGATGACGGTGATGATGCTGGTGGTGATGGTGATGATGATGATGATGGTGATGATTAATTAAGATGATGGTGATGAATGTGCTCACTTCACATATACTAAGATGACGGTGATGATGCTGGTGGTGATGGTGATGATGGTGGTGGTGATGAGGAGGCCTCTTGAGCCTGAGGAAGTTAGATCTGCTAAGAGTAAGTGTAGGGTAGCAGAGAAGACTTTGCAGCCAGACCCCTGGGCCTTTGAGGTTTCTGGAATGTGCTCCAGAAAGGGAGAACCAGGACTGAGCATCCTCCAGGCTCAGTATGGTGCCATTGTGCGGCAACATCCATGTGTGCCCTTTTCCACACTGCCCTTCACAGGTCATTTGGGAGGAAGGAGAAGGAAGCAGCTGACCAGGCTCCATGGAGGGGTGGGCCCAGCTGTGGGCAGGGAGGGATCAGTGCTTAATCGAGTTTGGGGCCAGCTCTAATTACTGCATGACCCTGGCAGCGACATAGCGTATTCTGTTACCCAAATGACTAAAATAAATGTGGGATCTATCAGAATCCCAGGGGAGACACTTCCCCCACTGGAGGGGTCAGAGGGACCGTGGGAAACCAAGGCTACCCCACGGTCCATGAGCACTGCACACACCTGCATCCAGATCCGCATGTCTCTGGGCTGGGGCCACAGCAGGGAGACCCCAGAGGAGGCCGTCACAGGAGACCAAAGCCCCTTTGGCTGGAGAAAGGGTGGTGGGCTACAGGACACCTCCTCCTGGGCTCCCTTCTGCAGCCCCAGGCTGGTCCACTGGGTATGGAGGCTCCATGTATGTCTAGGGCAGCCGCTCTCTGGACAGTCTCAGGCACCAGCTCTGCCTCCTTCTCCAACCAGCTAGTCATGGGCGGGCAGCAGTGTTCCTGGGACGTTCCTGGGACTTAAATCATTTGAAAACTCCTTTTAAGGGGAAGCTACTTCCTTGGGCCCCTCACTATTGACCTAAATCGTTTTTATTATAATGTTGCAGGAATATGAGCAAACGCCAAGCTGGGAACCCTCATCGGACCATAAACTGGAATAAAGTGAAACCATTTACAGATTAAACACAACCAAAACTGCAAAACCA
>NW_027922424.1:0-227 GCF_054177405.1 Leptonychotes weddellii
TTTAAAAAAAGAAAAGAAAAGAAAAGAAAAAACTCTCTCTGGGACATGCGGCTCACCGTTTGTATTTTAATTTTTGTGTCTGTTTTAATGACCAAATAAATAGTTTAACATTTAAACTGTTTCAGGACAAATAAAACTTTGACTTTTTTTCATAATGTATGTGGCTTACTTCATGCACTGTAAATGTTTCATGTTCTATCGAAGCTTAGATGAAAATACAGCCCCAC
>NW_027922425.1:0-227 GCF_054177405.1 Leptonychotes weddellii
AAACTTGACAACTAGTACATTATAAGCCCAAAAGGTTTTAAATCAAAAGCCTTCCAATACGGAAGAATTCACATGAAACTTTTAGTTTAAAAAATAATCATTCTTGTAATCTAAAGAATATTAAAAAAAAACAAATACCTTAGATAAACATTCCTACAAAAGACTATTTTCTTGTATCATCTTCTCCTTAAAAAAAAAAGCAAACCAGTTCACTATCTTTTAATAAT
>NW_027922426.1:0-227 GCF_054177405.1 Leptonychotes weddellii
TTTTTATTTTGAAATAATTATAGATTCGCAGGAGGTACAAAGAAATGTACAAGGAGGTCCCATGCACTCTTTACCCAGCCCACTCCCATGTTAACATCTGGTATAACTAGAACAATTTCAAAACCAGGAAACTGACATTGGTATAATCCATAGAGATTATTCAGATTTCACCAGTTATACGTGTACTCATCTGTGTGCGGTGTGTGTGTGTGTGTGTGTGTGTGTGT
>NW_027922427.1:0-227 GCF_054177405.1 Leptonychotes weddellii
CCCACCACTATTATTTTTGCTTTAAATCATTAATTATCTTAGGAGATATTTAAACAATATGAAAAAAAGGCATATTTATCCTCAGAGTTACCATTTCCAGTACTCTTAATTTCCCTGTGTAGATCCAGATATTCATTGGCATCATTTTCCTTCTGCCTAATGGTTCCCTTAACAATTCTTGTAGTGCAGGTCTGCCAGTGATGAATTCCTCCAGGTATATATATATA
>NW_027922428.1:0-227 GCF_054177405.1 Leptonychotes weddellii
TTCCACATTCACCCCTTTCAGTTTGGACACTTTAATAGGATGACTCACAGAAATCAGGAAAATGCAACACTTACTCTTCCCAGTTTATTATGAAAGAACAACAAAGGAACAGCCAAATAAAAGAGATGAATCCTTCAAGGCATGGAGGAAGGAGTGAGGAACTTCCATGGCCTCTCTGGACAGGCCACCCTCCTAGCACTGCCATGTGTTCACCAGCTGGGAAAGTC
>NW_027922429.1:0-227 GCF_054177405.1 Leptonychotes weddellii
AAAAAAAAAAAAAAAGCAATTTTATGGTGATTTTCTCAGCTGGCTAGGATTTCTTAAGCACCAGAAAGTCCTAGTTTTTTACCTGCCCACCGATGGTATAGCAAAGTCAGAACCTAAAAAGGTGGTGGTCACTTAGCTCCATTCTCTGGATTCAGGCTGCACATTACAATCCTCAAGCCTATAACACCATCCAGCTGCGACACCCATGGAGTGGATTAAAAGACTCC
>NW_027922430.1:0-227 GCF_054177405.1 Leptonychotes weddellii
TATAATGATGCCCACTTTGCCCAAGACCAGGTACATTGTAGGCAAATGACGCTACCTTTCCATCTTCGGCTCATGCCGCTCATGAGCAGACACAGTGTAAAATCCCCTGGCCAAGGTGTTCCCAGCCCCCTCCCCTTGGTGCTGAGACTGTCCTCATCCCCATCCCTTGAGGGCTGACAGTCCTGACAAGGGGGCTGCTCACCCCTTTCATCCCACACTTCCCGAAC
>NW_027922431.1:0-227 GCF_054177405.1 Leptonychotes weddellii
AAAAAACCAAAAACAAAGAATCCAGTTAAAAATGGGCAGAGGACCTGAATAAACATTTTTTCAAAGAAGACATGCAGATGGCCAACAGACACATGAAAAGATGCTCAGCATCACTCGGCATCAGGGAAATACAAATCAAAACCTCAATGAGATACCACCTCACACCAGTCAGAATGGCTAAAATTAACAAGTCAGGAAATGACAGATGTTGGCGGGGATGCAGAGAA
>NW_027922432.1:0-227 GCF_054177405.1 Leptonychotes weddellii
GCAACCTGCACCACTACAAGCTACACGGGGTGAACATCAACGTGGAAGCCAGCAAGAATAAGAGCAAAACCTCCACAAAGTTGCACGTGGGCAATATCAGCCCCACCTGTACCAACAAAGAGCTTCGGGCCAAGTTTGAGGAGTATGGCCCAGTCATCGAATGTGACATCGTGAAAGATTATGCCTTCGTACACATGGAGCGGGCAGAGGATGCAGTGGAGGCCATC
>NW_027922433.1:0-227 GCF_054177405.1 Leptonychotes weddellii
CCCCCCAGAGCCTCAGAGTCTCTGTTCCCTCAGTGACTCCAACCGACTGGCCATTCCATTTATCTATTTGGATATCTAATAGTTTTCTCCAACATAATGTGACCAGAGCAGAAATCTTTTTTTTTTTATTCTTATGTTAATCCCCATACATTACATCATTAGTTTTAGATGAAGTGTTCCATGATTCATTGTTTGTGCACAACACCCAGTGCTCCATGCAGAATGTG
>NW_027922434.1:0-1367 GCF_054177405.1 Leptonychotes weddellii
ATTCTATTCTATTCTATTCTATTCTATTCACCTAACGATTATTCCTAGCGTCTGCTCATTTCTTCCTCTCTGGGGATCTGTGGTATCTGGTGGATCATATTAGCTCCATTTCACAGTCACAGTTAATACAGAAGGAGACCAGCTTAGCATTATAACTGTTACTTCTCTTTTCTCCCTGGGTACTTAAGCTTTCCAAAATATGTACCCAATCCACTAACCTGACCCTCAGGGGCCAAGTGACCACTGGCAAGGTTCTAGCCCTCCTCAGAGGAGAGTTTTTTCTCTGTCTATGCTCACCTCAGTGCTTCTGTCTGCAAATTCCCGTGACATCACACGTGGACCTGGTGCAGTTTTCTTCTGAGTCCTCAACACATTTTCTCTTCATCTCCACATGGAGCCTGTACGTTGAGATAAGAGAGGAGAGTCCCACAGTAAAGAGGACCTTTGGGAATTTATGTTTTACAGGATGGAGATAAACTTCAACATCCTGAAGGGAAACTCAAGACTGGAAGGATACAAGGTACGTGTCTACAGAACAGTCTTCTTCCATATGGAGCATGGGCAGAGTAAATGAAGGGCACGGATATTGCCGAGCACGTCCCCAGACCGCAAGCTTTCAACTGGAATAACAGTCTCTAACAAGTTCTCATTGTTTACCAGTATTGATAGACTCTCTTACAACTATACCATTATCCATGGCATAGACAATGACCCAAGTTGGCAAATTATTCACATGCATTCTAGAGCAGAAGACAAGTGGTCACTTTAAGCCCCCAAAGGGAAATCTGTTTGAACTAATGAGCTAACAAGAGACAGAAGAGGGAACACGGAAGAATTCATTCCTTCATGCGAAGATATTTTCAGAATGCTTAAATGTACATAACACTCTGGTGCTGAGAAGTCTATTGAAGTGATGTAAGATAGGTATTGTGTTGGTGAGACGGGTTACTCTCAAAAACTCAGAGATAAACTGTGGAGATAATCATTACTAGTAAGATAGTGAAATCACATGGTTCTTACCCAAATAGTAGAGATCACTGGATTCTGCACAGACATTGCCAAATATATTTTTTAGCAACAGATACATCTCTACATAGATGAGGAATTGAGAAAAGAGGGAGAGAGATGGCTAACCTTCAGTGAGCATTTATAGCAACACCGATTGAAGTGCTTAACAGGATGCTCCCTCAGTGTTTGTAACAAAACTATGGCATCACCTCCAAACTGTATGGATGAAGAAATTGAGAAGCACTGAGCTTAAATAACTTGCAAAACCAGGGACAGTGGGCAGGTGGTAAAGAAAAATGCAAACTTACTCATTTCCTTTCTCCATGAATGGAGTCATCCTCAGAGCTGTCCAAGCCATA
>NW_027922435.1:0-227 GCF_054177405.1 Leptonychotes weddellii
GACCTGGAGAACAGAAGGCGTTCGTGACTCCCCACAGCGAGCAGCTCGTTTCGTCGTAGCCAACGTAGCTCAGTTAGGTCACCTGTATTGGAAAGAAATGAGGTGGAGAAGACAATTTTGTAGAAAATTATCGTTAAATATAACTGTATAGATGAAGTGGCGCAAATATTCAAACTTGTAGAGTGACTTTTAAAAATGGCATTTATTTTATGGTCCTAGTTTTTAAG
>NW_027922436.1:0-227 GCF_054177405.1 Leptonychotes weddellii
TACGTTCCCTCCTTAATACCCATCACCAGGCTAACCCATACCCCCACCCCCGTCCCCTCTAGAACCCTCAGTTTATTTCTCAGAGTCCATAGTCTCTCATGGTTTGTCTCCCCCTCCGATTTCCCCCCCTTCATTTTTCCCTTCCTACTATTTTTTTTTTAACATATAATATATTATTTGCTTCCGAGGTACAGGTCTGTGATTCATCAGTCTTACACAATTCACAG
>NW_027922437.1:0-227 GCF_054177405.1 Leptonychotes weddellii
TTTTTTTTTTTAAGATTTTATTTATTTATTTGAGACAGAGAGAATGAGAGACAGAGAGCATGAGAGGGAGGAGGGTCAGAGGGAGAAGCAGACTCCCTGCCGAGCAGGGAGCCCGATGCGGGACTCGATCCCGGGACTCCAGGATCATGACCTGAGCCGAAGGCAGTCGCTTAACCAACTGAGCCACCCAGGCGCCCTGGGGTATTTTTTTTTTTTAAAGGTCCTCA
>NW_027922438.1:0-227 GCF_054177405.1 Leptonychotes weddellii
ATGGTTTTCCTTTTTCTGGTCTTGATAATGATAGACACCAGAGGAAGGGAAAAATCTGGAAAATAATTGCTAGGAATTCTTGAAATTTCGTCACTTCCTTTTCCACAGCCTCCATTTATAGGTGGTTTCTTCTTATCCTCTTACCTTTAGATAAACTACAAGGGATGGAAAACACTACAGAGAAGCTCTTAGATGGACATTTCCATCACGGCCGTAACAAACAGACT
>NW_027922439.1:0-227 GCF_054177405.1 Leptonychotes weddellii
TCTTGATTTTGGCTCAGGTCATGATCTCAGGGTTGTGAGACTGAGTCCTGTGTTGGGTTCTGTACTAGGCATGGAGCCTGGTTGAGATTCTCTCTATCCCTCTCCCTGTTTGCACTCTCTCTCTCAAAAAAAAAAAGTTAATAAATTGAAGTTTATTAAAATAAAAAATATTTGCTTTGTCGAAGACTCCATTAAGAAAATGAGATGAGTCACAGCCTAGGAGAAAA
>NW_027922440.1:0-227 GCF_054177405.1 Leptonychotes weddellii
GTCTTTTTAAAAAATACATAAATAGGGGCGCCTGGGTGGCTCAGACGGTTGAGCTTCTGCCTTCGGCTCGGGTCATGATCCCGGCGTCCTGGGATCGAGCCCCGCATCGGGCTCCCTGCTCGGCTGGAAGCCTGCTTCTCCCTCTCCTACTCCCCCTCCTTGTGTTCCCTCTCTCTCTGTCAAATAAATTTAAAAAAAACAAGAAAAAAAATACATAAATAAAATGT
>NW_027922441.1:0-227 GCF_054177405.1 Leptonychotes weddellii
CAGTACAATATTCAAGAAACTCTTATATACATGTCTCAAAAAAGTTGCTGCTGATATACTTGGACCTTGATAAAAGAACTCATATATGTTACTATAATCATCCACAGTTCTCCATTCAAAGCTTTTTGAAAAAATTTCATACAATCTCAGTCCAACTCATTTGTTAAATAAAATTGAGTGGAGCAGTAGCTGGGAGAGATATGAGGGGAATTGACAGAGGTTTTCTT
>NW_027922442.1:0-227 GCF_054177405.1 Leptonychotes weddellii
TTTGTACAACATTTTTGTAAAGCCAGCACAGCATTTATCAGCTTTATATGCAGAAACTCCATGAGAAACCATTCAAAAGACATTTCTCCTCTGCTGGATTCACTACTTACAGCACCAAGCATAGCTGAAACTGCTTAACAAAATGTATGCCTCAAAAAGAAATTCTGTGTATGCAATGCAAAGCCTGAGAATGTAAAGACAGAGATGAACCTGAGCCAAGTGTAAGT
>NW_027922443.1:0-227 GCF_054177405.1 Leptonychotes weddellii
GCTCCCAACTCAGCGGGGAGTCTGCTTCTCCCTGCTCCCCTTGCTTGTGTTCCCTCTCTCCCTGCCTCTTTCTGTCAAATAAAGAAATAAAATCTTTAAAAAAAAAAAAAAGAAAGAAGTCAGAGAAAGACATGTATCATATAACCTCACTGATATGAGGAATTCTTAATCTCAGGAAACAAACTGAGGGTTGCTGGAGGGGGGGGTGGGGTGGGAGGGATGGGGTG
>NW_027922444.1:0-227 GCF_054177405.1 Leptonychotes weddellii
GAAAACGCCCTGCCATGCATTATAATCGTTCCTGCCCTCTCCTCCCTCATCGAGACTCCAGAGGCTCTGTCCTCCAGGTCTTCCCCACCTGGTCCATACAGCATGAGCTCTTGCAATGTCTAGTCTCCTTATCCTTAAGAATGACCTCCCATTAATATTATGCAGCCATCAAAAGGAATGAGATCTTGCCATTTGCAACGACGTGGATGGAACTGGAGGGTATTATG
>NW_027922445.1:0-1367 GCF_054177405.1 Leptonychotes weddellii
TACTGCCTATTCCTATTCTTTGTCTTTAGCCAACTCCTCAAGATTCTTTATCTGATGGGGTGACCTAATCCTTTATTCCTAGGTGTCTTGAACCTTTGGTCTTGCCTGTATAGAGTCACTTTAGTCTTTTATTAACATTTATTACTAGATTTAGCAGTACCAGCAAAGGGCCTGGGATTTGATTTTATGGTATTTATAAGCTGATTAGTTAGCCTGTTGCTGTTTAATGGTTGCTGGCAGAAGACATGAGACTCCTAGGTTAGAGACAACAGACTTGATTACTCACAGCACAGCATCATGGGCATCCACATGTATGTGTCAGTTCCCCTCGCCCCACAAGTACTGAGGGTGACCCACTGGGGCCCAGATGGATGTTATACACACAGTGGGTTTGTGTTGTAGCTACAGAATGAACACTGAGCTTAAGGAATCTGCCATATTATAGCAAACAATAAGCAAGCCTATTCCTTATTCTTATGGGGAAGACTATCACATCCCTTATGATTCCTTGCTGCCAACATAACCCTGAGAAATGGTGCCCCAGGTAAAAAGTGTCAGGGCCTTGCCTTCTTGGCATGTCCAGGAAGATATGTAGGAATTCAAGAGAACCATAGAGAACTCTTCTTTCCCAACGACAAGAAGGTACCCAAGGGGATCCCCTGAGCTCCAGCTCTCTTCTGTCCCATAGAGAACAGAAATCTTTTTTTTTTTTCCTTTATGGCCAGGTTCAGGCACCTAACCAAATGTAATAACTTTTGTTCTTTTTACCCAGTGCCAGGAGGATGCCAAAATTCCCAGGTTGTAGTCTTAACTTCTAATTCTGTAAAAACATTTTTCTGTCACTTGGTTGAAGCATTCTTCTTTTGGGTCCTCATATCTTTAAACTAGCAGAATCCACCTCCAGAAAGACTAATTGCTGAGATCAGAAGCAAAATATTTGTGAGTGAATCATTAAGCTTAACAGTGAGGGGAGTTTCTTCCATCCCTTGGTTGCCAGGCTAAGTCTGACTATATAGAAACCATTTTGTCTCTGTAAATTTTTTTAAATGTTTATTTTTTTATTTTTTTAAAGATTTTATTTATTGATTTGACAGAAAGAGAGCACAAACCGGGAGAGGCAGAGGGAGAGGGAGAAGCAGGCTCCCCACTGAGCAAGGAACCCGATGTGGAACACTATCCCAGGACCTGGAGGTCATGACCTGAGCCAAACCATCTGCCCCTTGTCTCTGTATATTATGTGAAATCACATCATTTGAAAATGGATTCTGCTGGTGGCGCCTGGGTGGCTCAGTCGTTAAGTGGCTGCCTTCGGCTCAGGTCATGATCCGAGGGTCGTGGGATCGAGCCCTGCATCGGGCTCCCTGCTC
>NW_027922446.1:0-227 GCF_054177405.1 Leptonychotes weddellii
TTCTTGTCATCACTTTTCAAATTTTAATCTATTTCACAGAAAATCTTCCTCAAAGTAACTTTTTAAGTTTTAAGAATTTCAGAAAATTCTTAAGTTATGCTGTAGAGGGATAAATAACACTATATACCCTTCAGACAATGGAAAGAAAATTATTGCCCACATTTTCATTTTCTAATGGCATTTTGCTTTACGATTTCATCGTTGTTTGTGATCAGAAAAAATTGTCC
>NW_027922447.1:0-227 GCF_054177405.1 Leptonychotes weddellii
TTCTTTATAGCTCTAACAATCACTGCTGCTGGTGAGCATTTCCTACTTGCGGCGTATGCCAGGTATGCTGATGCGGTAACTGCACTTACTACCCCCATTTCACAGATGAGGAAACTGAGTCCTAAAGAGGTTAGTTAATTCATTTGTCCAGAGTCCTACAGGTGTTTAGTGGCAGAGGTGGGTTTGGAATCCAGGTTGGTTTTTTTGTTTGTTTGTTTGTTTGTTTG
>NW_027922448.1:0-227 GCF_054177405.1 Leptonychotes weddellii
GCACAGGAAGGAAACACCCATTCTGGGCTGTTTCTATTGCTCTTCAGTGTGCAGAGGAAGCCCTATGTGAAGTGCTCCAGGGGTTGCCTTGGTCCACTGTGAATAGGTGCATCAGTCTAATTTGGGGATTCAACATTATGAATATTATTACCAAATACATAAACCATGTTTTCTGGTATAATTTTTATCAGTGCTCATATTGACATTTTAGTTTCCACTGCTTGATT
>NW_027922449.1:0-227 GCF_054177405.1 Leptonychotes weddellii
GTGCCTGGGTGGCTCAGTTGGTTAAGCCACTGCCTTCGGCTCAGGTCATGATCCTGGAGTCCCGGGATCGAGTCCCGCATCGGGCTCCCTGCTCGGCAGGGAGTCTGCTTCTCCCTCTGACCCTCCTCCCTCTCATGCTCTCTGTCTCTCATTCTCTCTGTCTCAAATAAATAAATAAAATCTTTAAAAAAAAAAAAAAAGGTAAAATTTCCACTATATCATATATA
>NW_027922450.1:0-227 GCF_054177405.1 Leptonychotes weddellii
CACTAAACAAATCAGAAGAGACCTGAAACCCGGGGAAAAGAAAGGGAAAGAAAGAAAAAGAAAAAAAGAAAAAGATAAAAATAAACAAACAAAAAACCCCCCAAAAACAGAATATGATCAAATATGATCAGGCTGGGGCATAGATCAGTGCCACACACTAGATTTTGGGTGTATTTTGGTCTGTTAGAAGAAAGTGCCTCCCAAAATTTTAAAGAAAGAAAAACTTA
>NW_027922451.1:0-227 GCF_054177405.1 Leptonychotes weddellii
TATTTAAAAAAAAAAAACAAAAAAACACAAAAAAATCTGATGTTAAATGTTTTTTAAGCTTTTATTAACTTATTATATAAGTAATCAGTTTTAAATAGAACTATTTGAAAATTACAAATATCGCAGTTTGAGTGTGCCCAGAAACAGAAAAAGATTTGAATGCAAGCAGATTATTTGGGAAATGCAGAATATCTTAGGGCAACGGGGAAGTAATACAAGGAAGAGAA
>NW_027922452.1:0-227 GCF_054177405.1 Leptonychotes weddellii
TGTAATGTATGGGGATTAACATAAGAATAAAAAAAAAAAGAGAGAGAGGTAGAGCCTAGGTAGGAGTTGACAACTTTTAAGTAAAATCTAAAAGCAAGTTAAAACAAAAAAATATATTGGTTTACTGGGGGGACTGGGTGGCTCAGTCGGTTCAGTGTCAGACTCTTGATTTTGGCTCAGGTCATGATCACAGGGTCATGGGATTGAGCCCCACATTGGGCTGTGCA
>NW_027922453.1:0-227 GCF_054177405.1 Leptonychotes weddellii
GAATATTTACTTAACAATCAACCAACTTAATCAACCAATGAACACAATCCACTCTTTGGTTCTCAAATAGTTTCTGTCTTCCCACATGCAGAATATGTTCATCCCATTACACTCTTAATCACAGTATCAGAGTCAAAATCCAGGACCACATCTGGTCGGAATGAAGGGTCAAAATCCAAAATCTACATGTGGTCTGCATGCAACTCCTTTTGACCCACTGACCTGTG
>NW_027922454.1:0-227 GCF_054177405.1 Leptonychotes weddellii
GTCAAATAAATAAATAAATAAAATCTTTAAAAAAAAAAAAAATTTAGGACGCATGTAAGCGTAAAAGAGGGCGCTATTAATAATCATGTCAAGAAAACAGCATGATCATAGGGATAGAAAGAGGGACCACCACACAGCAATAATGTGAAATGATAAAGCTGACTAGCATGGAAGAGGGACTTGAGGCTCATCCGGCTGTCTAATAATCATGCTGTCACACTCCCTGT
>NW_027922455.1:0-227 GCF_054177405.1 Leptonychotes weddellii
CCAAAGGTCCAGCCTGGGGTTAAGGCACGGACTAAGCAAAACTTGGCCTTGTGTTCCCCGGGAGCCTTCCCAAAGGGAACTAAAGCGGCAGCTTGGGTTTCTCTTCCAGATTTCATTGTAAGTTCCCGAGTGAGAAGCTAGGACCTTTCTACAATATCTTTCTTCCGGTTCGCTGTTCAGTGATGCTTTTCCTGCTGCCCGAGTCCAGCAGCTCTCTTTCAGGACGT
>NW_027922456.1:0-12740 GCF_054177405.1 Leptonychotes weddellii
CAGCCATCAGAAAGGATGCATATCCAACTTTTACATCAACATGGATGGGACTGGAGGAGATTATGCTAAGTGAAATAAGTCAAGCAGAGAAAGTCAATTATCATATGGTTTCACTTATTTGTGGAACATAAGGAATAGCATGGAGGACATTAGGAGAAGGAAGGAAAAAACGAAAGGGGGGAAATCGGAGGGAGAGATGAACCATCAGAGACTATGGACTCTGAGAAACAAACAGGGTTTTAGAGGGGAGGGGGGATTGTTTAGCTCAGTGATGGGTATTAAGGAGGGCACATACTGCATGGAGTACTGGGTATTACACGAAAACAATGGATCGTGGATCACCACATCAAAAACTAATGATGTATTGTATGGTGACTAACATAACATAATAAAATTAAAAAAAAAAAAAGAGTATCCCAGTGCTGCAGAGAAAGATGCAACAGCTAGGAAGCCTCCTCAAGGCTCCGAAATATTCAAAAGTCGAGGAAAACAAAATCATGCATGAGCTAATTATTGTTGAAACTGTGTAATGTGTAGATGAGGGATTCATTATACTAATCTGTCTGCTTTTGTATATGTTTGAAATTTTCCATTTAAAAATGAGTTTTTAAAAAAAGGGGGCAGGGCGCCTGGGTGGCTCAGATGGTTAAGTGTCTGCCTTCGGCCCGAGTCGTGATCCCAGGGTCCTGGGATCGAGCCCCACATTGGGCTCCTGGCTCAGCGGGGAGCCTGCTTCTCCCTCTCCCTCTGCCTCTCTCCCTGCTCATGCTCTCTCTCTCTCTAAAAAAAAAAAGGGGGGGGGCAGAAGAAGGACCATGCCTGGAGAGGCACATGGCAGAGGTACTGGAAGTCACCAAGCTCCCAGGGACACACTCTTCAGAAGCAACAACCACAGCTCCAGTTCCTGAATCTGCTAGAAGCAGTTCTCCAGCTGGACAGATGCAGGCGTGGAGGCAACTATCCATAGAGGCAGGTGCTTCAGAACTAGCGAACCCCCTAGTAGCAAGCAGTGGAGCGGCCAGTGTGGCTCACAAGGGCCAGTGGCCGCCATGTCACCATGTAGAGCCCACCTCAGTGCTGGTCCAGAGTGCAAGAAACTGGGTCTCACAGAAAGCTGAAACACAAAAGTTTGGAATATTGGTTAAAATGTTGGTTAAAAACACACCTCAAATATGATTTGGTGGCTGGGGCTAGCTCCATTGAAAATGTCTAAACTTTGCAGAGAGTTAGCAATGTCTCAAAGGTTACTCTCTGAGAGAAGAGACAGTGCCCATAGATGAACCACCTCATGCCCCATACATTGTCATTACAGAGTGCTCTCTTAGGGGAGGTTTCTCACAAATGAGTTGGCAAGTCATGGTTTCTGGGTGACTGACAGAGTCCAACCACCTCTGAAGAAACTGAAACCATTTTTTCTCTCAGATTGCCATTAGTACTTGGCACGAACGGGGAATTGGTTTGTTTCCTGAATATGGTGGGCATGAGGCCTCTGCTGTCATAAACTTTCCTGTCCTTGAATTCCTTTCGGGGGGAGAGCCATTTAGAGACATGACCTTGAACTAGTTTAGCGTCAGAGGCCCTGAAGGAACTCTGCTACAGAGAGAGTTGCAGCCCAGTACAGGCAACCTCTGCTGGAAGAATTTCTAGCTGCCCACCCTGCAAACAAGCACCCTCCAGTTGAGAGCAGGATAAGAAATTAGCAGAGAGTGAATTTTGGATTTAAATTACTTTGAAACCACTAGGGTAAGATAATTTGACTGTGTTCTTAATTCCTTTGGATTTGAATGTTTTGAATCTTTAATTTTTAAAAGGAATTACTTTGGGGGCTTCAATTACTCCAAGGACAATTGATACTAAGAGAGATTTCCATATTCAAATTTGGGACACTTCTATTATATTGGCATTTTATTATTAACGTGTATTTATGTAATTTCGTATTGGACCATCTTAAAGTTTCATTTTGATTCTGAGGCAGAATCTCTAATTGCCTATATTTTACACGCAGCTGGAAATAATTTGGAATGGGAAGATGTGCTTGGCCTTGGGTACCACATGGCACAGAAGTACATTTAAATAATGCTCTGTCCTGACCCATTTTAGGCTTTCTCTGACAACTGTTGCTGTTGATCTCCTGTGCAGAAGCATTGCATGTGTCAGTGTCCTATACTTTTCGTACCTTACTTATCACTTCTTGCTGTTTTCTAGTAACCTGTGTTTATATTGCTGGGGTTGGTAAATGTCTGAAGGTCAGAGATCATGTCTTAGTCATCTTTGTATTATCTGTAGCACCTAGAATCTTGCCTTGCCCGAAAAGTGTGCTCAGTGAATAATCGCTATAAAACTAGATAAACAAAGGGCAATTCAGTATTTACTGTTAACTACTACACCTCGATTTTCAGGTTTAAATAATTTCATAAATAAGTCAGCAATTCTCTTGAAACCAGGTAGAGTTTCTTCTTAGACAAAATTCTGAAGTGGAAAATGTACAGGTTAACACACCAGCCACCCAATCATTGAAAAGAAAACCAAATCCCAGGGGAACTGACATAGTTGTTTTCCTCAGAGAAGTTTAAAGCACTTATCATCAACACCACATGTAGGCTCACAGCAGTCCTGGTAGTAACCTGTAAGATCTTTCAGGGCTACCTACACCCTCTGAATGCAGTGCATTTCCCCTTTGAGATCTTACTTTCAGTGCTGGAGAGATCTTACTTTCAGTGCTGGAAACCAAGTAGATGCTTAATAAATATTAATAGGAAAAACACTAATATTGATTTAAAGTCTGACAGTGGAGCTAAGAAACTGAGCCCAGCCAAAGACCATATCAGAATCCATCATCTCTCTCAGCAAAGCAGGAGACCTTTGTGACTATACAATCACAGTGCCAGGCAGTCAACTGTATTTCCCAGATGTGGTCCAGACGGGAAACTCAAAGGAAGGAATACAACAAATTAAAGAAAGAATGAAAAAAATAATACTGAGGAAGATATGGTTCATGGCTTTGAGCTGCCTTCTATGAAAAAGAAACAAGACAATCTTACAAAAATAACAATATATACCATCGAATATGTAGAGGTACATGAGGCCTCTTGGCTGCATATATCTATAACTGCATAGTGAGGAGAGTTCTCAGTATTAGAAAATACGTAATTTATTTCCATTTTGCTTTTACTTACCAGATAGGTGTAGCTGTGCGATTTTTAGTAGTGCGTTTGTGTCTTTTTTCATTTATGGCTGTGAAATACCGGGTTCCACCTTTTTTGTAGCCTCAGCATAACTGTCTTTAAAATGGGAATAAAAATAGCACTAAAAATAGTACTGACTTAATAGGGTCATTGTGAGGATTAAATAAAACAATTCATATAAAGTGCTCAGCACAGTACCTGTTTGTTATATAGGAAACTCTCAAAATTGCTATTATTATGATTTATCTTCTGTTTGCATGTGTCATAAATCTAAGTAACCTAGTTTATTTTAATTTTTGCATTCTGATTATAAAAGTATTACATATTCTAGAAATTTTAATACAGAATAATATAATTGGAAAAATGAATCTTAACACACAATTCTACCATCCACAGATAAAAAATACCTACTTTGCAATGAATTTCCAGTTTCTAAGTGGGGGGCATATTGTTTTATTTGTGCAAAGTACTTGGCACATAGAAGCTGCCCATTGAGTGGATGTTGGAAGATCTTATAATCAGGAACAAGTGTATAACAATATGGCTACATTTATACATAAGTAAAAGGAAACATTCCTCTGGGCTCCTTCCAAAATAAAAAAATTTACCCAAAATCAAAGAACACAATAAAAATAGAGATTCCCTAGGTTATATGTACGGTTCTCCCTATGCCATACTACCTGAATGCTCCTAAATATAATGCTATCCTTGGTTGCTCAGAATAAACTATACAAATTTGCTATCCTCTTTGTAGTGATTCTTATATGTCCCTTTTCTTTTCCTTTTCCTTTTAGATTCTTTTACACAGAATGATTAAAAACTATGTAAGAGCAGGCATTTGTATCTTCTCTTCTTTTTGGATTCTCTGCTATCGCTTAGTCCCAGACCTTGCACTCCATGGTCGCACCCTAAATTTTATGGACTGATTAACTGAGTCAGCACCCATTCCAGATTACTGACTTGTCCTAACCAAGTAGGGACAATTTATGGAAATTAAAACTTTGTTTTTGGCCCAACTTCACTTCCATTTAATTCCATCTAAAAAAAAATGTAGGGGAGGGGGCCTCGGTGGCTCAGTCAGTTGAGGGTCTGACTTGGTTTCGCTCAGGTCATGGCCCTGCAGAGGGCTCCACGCTCAGTGGGGAGTCTGCTTGAGAGTCTCTCCCTCTCCCTCTGTGCCTCCCCCCACTTGTGTGTGTGTACTCTCTCTCTCTCTCAAGTAAATAAATCTTTTTTAAAAATGTAGGGGAGCCCAGCTAGCCATTAGTTTTTCCTACTTAGTCTCTTGCATCATATTAAAGGCATCCATTAAGAAACTGAGCTGCTAAGCAAATGCCTCACGTTGGGTCCACAAAACCCCATTCACTGACCCTAAGTAGCTAAGAACATTTTTCGATAATCAAGGTTGCATTAAGAAAGAAGGTGGTCTTTGGGCCTCATTACTGGGTTCAAATCCAGGATCCCCTTTCCTACTCCCCAGTGTACCAATGTACTGAACCTCCAAGCCTATTTCCTCATGTGCCTGGCACATGGCAAGCATTAAGTAAATGTCAGTCATGATTAGTAGTAGTAGTAGAAGTAGTGATCAAATCAACCCTAGTGATAGGTGACCTAACAGTATCCCAGCCAAATATCAGTACTGCCATAGTCAAAGATTACATGGGTAACTTGAACCTCCCCATTTAATCATTCATTCATTTGGTCACTGACAAATGTTTTTAAATACTGATGCTACTCGGATCACAATGTTAAGAACTATAGAGAACTAAGAGATGAATAAAGCACACATCTTGCCTTAATAGTTTCATAATGCAGTAATAAAAGGCTCAAAGTCTCAAAATCCCAGATGGCATTAGGAGATGTCTTTTTGAAATGGACAGTGCTGTTAGTTCCATATGACAAGATGTATAAAACACAATCGAAGCCTAAAGTAATCAGGAAAATGGCTTCCACCCATGCAGATAGTGTTCAGTTCCCAACTTTATAGTGTCATAAAGTTGTTCTCACAAAACCGAATGCCCAAAGTGTTAAAAGAGTATACATGTGCTGTGAAAGAAAACATTATCAACATTTTTATTAAGCACATCAAGAACAGACAGATTCAGCATGCTACATCAAAGAGGGGTTTTTACATTTTATCCCCCTCAAGGGAAAAGAGAAAAGTAGGAACATGTAGCCGTGATAGCTAGCTAGCTAGCTAGCTAGCTAGATATGTATATATTATATATATTTATTTATAATATGAAATGCAGAAACATAGAGTCAAAGACACATAAACCCATGTTGAGGGCCTTATAAAAATATAAGGCTCTGATCGGTCAGTGGGCTTCAGAGTCAAATTGACATGGTTTCAAGTTCTAATCTTACCACTCACAAGATACACGAAGTAATATAAATTCCTAAAGTCCTCTGAGCTTCACTTTCTTCATCTGTATAAGGGAAGAGATGTTGTGAAGATTGCATGAAATTAACTGTATGTATGGGAAGTGCTTAAAGTAGTACATAGCATGTCATAAGCATTCAATTAAAAGTAGCTATTAATAAGGATTATTTTATCGTTAATGGTCATTTTCAAGCTTTGACTCCAGAATTACTACCTACTCTATTTAGGCACCTTTAGGTCAGAGCAGACATGCTTGATGGTTTCATCTTGGGCAAAAGGGCAGCAATGTTGCCAGAGTATCTGTGCTTGAGTCCCTATTGCTGCTTCCAATGACTGCCTGGTCTCCTCAGGGTTTGATGTGGTTTTATTTCTGGACTTCAAATGTGTCTTTCTCCCTTGTGTGAATACTCCTACCAGCTTGCAAATCAACTTTTCATAGATTGCTAACTAATCTAGAGGTAATCCCTGGTAATGACCCAATTCCCACCTGGACTCTCTCTCTGTCCCACCCTCTCCCCTGTGTCTCAGGAGAAATGACTATAGGAGGCCCTCATGGGACCCATGTTTATGTCAAACTATAAAGCCTTACAGCTTGACAACACGGGTCCCTGCTTTGTTGTTGAATATTTCTTGACTACAAGTTTATATCTGAATCTGAATCTGCTAAAGCAGTTTTATACCTATTTAAAAATCCTTCACTTCATCTCTCTGCACTTAGGGCCCACAACACAAAGCGGAAGGAAGCGGTGGAGGGAGGAACAAGGCCTAATTGGCAATTCCTGCTTAGACCAATAGACTCACCCTGTTTGCTTTGGAAGGGAAATGGCCTGAATGCTTTCCCCACTGTTTGCATGAACCTATGAAGCATCTGATCCATCCAGTTACATCCCATAGTACAGGCTAATGGATATTAAAATTACATGGGTTAGGGCTCAAATACAAGTACAGTTCTCTTGGCTTGAGTTAAATCAAGTATTTACTTTGAGACCAAAAGTACAAATTGTGAGCTGTTGAATCAGCTGGAGTTCTCAAAATAGAATTTGACCTGAATAGAGATAATTCCATGAAAACACTACTGGAAACCAAAATGCTTATCTAATCTGTAAGTCTGGCAACATGTACAGCATTACTGATCTCTGGTACTGGTGAAAGAGTCTTAATTTTTATGTCTAGAGGAAATTAAGCCAAGAAAAAGAGTACCATTTAGTTCAGAGGAAAGATGTTCATACATTTTATATTTAAATGATTCCATTTGAGCACTTGGAAAATTAGAGGGCCTTTAGCCAAAAACAGCCCTATGTCACTCGGCTATGTGGAGCTTAACTAAAGTTTGGCCTTATCTAACTTCTCAGAATACACTAACCAGAGACTCTATATAAGAATTCCAGAACTAGCATATGCCTACAAAGGATTAAAGAGAAACTAAAGTGAAGAAAAGCAATTTAATCATAATGGAGAGTATAATAGTTATAGATACCAAGTATGAGAAGGGCCATTCCAGATTTTCAAAAAGAGCTTCAGGCTTACCATCACTAAAAGACCATTCCCAGTATGGGCAGGAAAGAGCTCTGGTAGTTCCTAATAATAGTGAGAATGGGATTCCTCTTGGAACCTTTAAAAGCTCACCTTTTTTAATAGTTAAAGGCACACAGTTCCACTGAGGAGAACAGCCACTTCTTTTCAGAAAGTTATGTATTTTCTTAGCCTTATTAACAAAGTACCCAAATCTATATTAGTGTGGGCTTTTTAAATACATCAAGGAAGCTCAGAAGTATGACTTCAAGAGTACCTACAATGCTTTTTCATGATCCTCATCCTATATATACTTACAGTAGGTAAAGAATGTGTGTGTGCATATATATATTCCATCCAGTGGCTCAATGCCTAAAATTATATCCTACTTGACTTTGGTTTCCTCCAAGTCAAGTAAGAAATTCGTCCTTAAAAGGGGGCCTTCATGAACTTTTATCAGTCATTTACACCTGTCATTAGCTGCTTTTGAAAGAACTAGCATGAGTCATTAGAAGGGGAAGCAGGAGTTTAGTCACCTAAGTTCAAATGTTTAACTATGGGTTGGGGAAAGAGAGGGGCATAAAAAGGGGAACCTGAGGGATGGAAAACCAACCTGGCCTGCTGAATAATGGTGATAAAGACCAGCCTTAAGCACAGCAGTTAGAGTTTAGAAGCCCCAAAAAATCCCAGAATTCAGAAAAAGCTGCAAATCACTAAACTACAAAGAAAATGAGCAACTCTCAACTCAGCTTGAAGAGATTGTTTTTCCTATTGAGATGACATTTACAATTTTATTATACAATATATATCATTATGTTAATTTGGGCTCCAGCCTCTTCTGCAGTCACCATGTCATATTAAAAATAAATACATATGTGTATATATACGTGTGTGTGTCTATATCTGTATTTGTGTGTGCATATACATGTAGAGAGAGAGACACATATAGACATATACATCAATCCTCATTGTTCACAGAATCTGTATTTCCTAATTCACCTACTCACTAAAATTTATTCATAAGCCCAGAATCAATACTTGTGGCTCTTTCATAGTCATTTGTGGACACGTGCAGACTGACAAAAATTTGAGTTACTCAACACACACTTTCCCAACTGAGATCAGACAAGGCAATATTCTGCCTTCTTGTTTCCATTCTCATATCGTCACACCATAAACAAGTGTCCTTTTTGTGGTCTATTTAGCACCACATTTTTTGAATTTTTGTGCTTTTTGTTGGTAATTTCACTGTTTAAAATGGCCATTTCACTGTTTAAAGTGGCCCAAGCACAGTGTTGGAGTCCTGTCTAATGTTCCTAAATGTCAGTAGGTTGTGATGAGCCTTACAGAGAAAATATGTGTGTTAGATAAGCTTTGTTCAAGAATGAATTATAGTCCTGTTGGCTGGGAGTTCAATGTTAATTAATCAACAATAGATATTGTGTAAGGTATCCTTAAACAGAAACACACATAAAACAAGCTTATGTATTGATTGGTTGTTGAAAATGTGACCAGGGGCGCCTGAGTGGATCAGTCTTTGAGCGTCTGCCTTCAGCTCAGGTCATCATCCCAGGGTCCTGGGATCAAGTCCCGCATGGGGCTCCCTGCTCCACGGGAAGCCTGCTTCTCCCTGTCCCACTCTCCCTGCTTGTGTTCCCTCTCTCGCTGTGTCTCTCTCTGTCAAATGGATAAATAAAATCTTAAAAAAAAGAAGAAGAAAGAAAGGAAATGTTGTGACCAGAGGCTTGCAGGAACAAAACCTTGTATTTCCCCTGGAAGCCATGGCTCTGTATTCACTAAGTTAGTGTTCATGGAAAATTTAAAGAACATAACTACTGCAAATAATGAGAATTGACCATTTATATTTTTATTTGAAATAGTTTAATACTCACAAGATGTTGCAAAAATGGTAGAGTTTCTATGTATGCTTCATTTGGCTGTCTCAACTGAAATATCTTATTTTCAAAATAAAATGTCAAAAAAAAAGCCAGGAAATTAATGTTGGTTCAATACTAGTAACTCAACTACAGATCTTATTCTGATATCACCAATACACACACACATATACATATGTAGTTCTATGGAATTCTGTCACATGTGTAGATTCGTGTAGCCATCACCTTAGTCAGCATGCAGAACTGTTCCATCACCACAAGGAAACTCCCTCCTGGTGGCACCTGGGTGGCTCAGTCAGTTAAGTGTCTGCTTTTGGCTCAAGTCATGATCCCAGGGTCCTGGGATCGGGCCCCGCATTGGGCTCCCTGCTCTCAGGGAGCCTGCTTCTCCCTCTGCCTCTGCCTGCTGTTCCTCCTGCTTGTGCGCTCTCTCTATCTCTTTCTGTGTCAAATAAATAAATAAAATCTTTTTTTAAAAAAAGAAAATTCCCTCCTGTTACCACTTAATAGTCCCACCCTCCCCCCAACCCTAGCTCCTAGCCCCTGACATCCACTGATCTGTTCTCCATGACTATAATTTTATTACTTGAAAGGTTATATAAATAGAAATATACAGTGTGTAACCCTTTGACAGCAGCTTTTTTCACTCAGCCTAATGCCCATGAAGTTCATCCAAGCTGTTAAATCTACTGTTGTTTTGTTTCTTTTTATCGATGGATAGTATTCCATTGTATGGGTGTACCATAGTCTGGTTTCCCATTTGCCTATTGAATCCATTTGGATTGTTTCCAGTTTGGGGCTATTAAATATCAAGCTTCTCACCGTGTCTTTTAAGATTTAGTTAAAATTGGCTCAAGCACCATACTCAGTATAGTGGGGAAAATCTGTATTTCTCCCTAGGACAATTGAAGTATGGGTATGACTGAGCACTCATATTTTCTACCTGTTGCTTCTATCTCCAAGAATCTACTTATTTGTTGAATTTTTAAATGCCATTCTAGCTTTTTACCTTTCTTGTAAACTAATTTTTTAAATTTCATGTTACCCTACTCGGCACTGCTGTGGTCTTTTTATTCTCCAAAGTACTTCATTCCCACCAAAGGATATGTGTGAGGGGCCTTGGCTGAAGGTTCCAGGCAATGGAAAGGGATTATATCACTATGGATTATAGCAGCATTGTACAAATACCTAGTCTGAACCATCCTTGGATCATTCTTGCATGGAGGATTTTGAGCAGTCTCTCTGTCAAGCAAACTCTGTCTTCTCTGTCTTTGGATATATCTCTTTCTTGTTCCTTTGACCTCCTTCCCTTTTCAATCTAGTTCATTGGCCAACAACCCATATATGCTCTGTCCATTTCTTATGCAAAAGTAGGATAATTATCTCTATCTCACTTTTGGCTCATCCTGGACAGCCCTGTGAGCAACATTTCCAGAATCAAATTGCTCACCCATCAAGGAATTTTACAAAACAACTTTTTCTCCATGAGAGTTCATCCATCAACTCTTAAAGTACCTTATTGTCCTTCTTCTATTCCATTTATAATGGAAGTCATCAGAAGCATAGAAATTGTTCTACAAAAAAAACTGCTTCGTAAGCAATTTTGTGTTATTCGAACCCAGGCATGCTTCCAGATATTATAGTTACTTAAAGGAAGTCAGAGACTGACCCTATTGAAAAGCTGCCTTTACAGCTTCCCCTAAGGGATGCCCATGAGCCCACTCATAGGCCCATCCAGTAGTCATTCTAACCATTATACTCTCCAGTCTTTACATCTTCTGCTTACTAGCTGCTTAGCAGAAAGACCTAGCTCACAGAGGGGTCAAGTCCCTCTGCCACACCTGACAGAACCAGGGGAGCATTGGTTTGAGCTGGGAAATGATTCGTAAAGAGTTCTGCTGCCACATGGGAAGGGGAAGAGGCCCCTCCCTTCTACCTCGGTTCTACCTCAGTTCTCTTCCCTGTCTCCATTGCCCAATAAGTTCTATTCCACAAACAGTCACTGAGCACTCACTCCCTGCTCTGCTGGTGCTGAGGATACAAATGGGGGAAGTTCATGGCTCTGCCTCAAAGGGCTCCAATCAACTGGCAGAGCAAGATAGGTAAAAAAACTAATCATTTGGGGGGCACCTGCATGGCACAGTCAGTTGAGTGTCTGACTCTTGGTTTTCGGCTCAGGTTGTGATCTCAGGGTCTTGGGATTGAGCCCCGCATTGGGCTCCAGCATGGAGTCTGCTTGGGATTCTCTCTCCCTCTCTCTCTGCTCCCTCCCACTGTGCATTCTCTCTCTCTCTCTCTCAAATAAATAAATAAATATTAAAAAAAAAGACTAATCATTTGAAAAGGGTACTTTTCCAGAGAGAAAGAACACAGCTGTAAGGGTTAAATGCAGGTATTCAGCCTACAGAAATGCAAGCAAAAAAAGTAATATGAGCCAAACTGGCAACAATGTTGAAGGAAATGGGCCTGAATGAGGAGCGGTTGGAGCCAGTGGCTAGAAAGCAGATGCAATAATCTGGATTAGGGATGGCCACATTCTTTACCAAGGCAGAGTTCAAGGGGACAGAGATGAGAGGCCAAACACACATGAGTGCAGACTTAGCAGGGTTTCATGACAGACTACAATGTGGGAGGCAAGAGAGAAGAAGCAACAGAACAATGTGAGAGTTTCCCAGCTGGGGAGGCAAGGGAGCACTGTGTGTGTTGGAGAAGGAGCGGAGTGGGAGGTGCAGCTTGGGCGAGCAGAGAAATAATATGTGTTTATTCTTTCCCCTCTCTGAAGTGAACAACGTCTTTGGACATACAGGCGTTCAGAAGGCAGTCTTAAATCTGATGGACACATAGGAAGCACTCAGTAAGTGTTAGTTGAATGAAATACCAGTTTGGAAATCAGAAGAGGACTGAAGATATAACAGGAATTTAGGGTTGCAAATGTGACCAGTCATCATCCAAGAAGCCTCTTGACCCCAAATGACATCACAGTCTTTCCCTTCTCCTCTTCACAACCCCTCTTCAAAATCCCTCTCCCTTTTGTCCTCTCAGGAAAATACTTGAAAACGGTACTTGAAATACTTAGAAGTCACCCAAACATCTGTAATTTAATTGCTTGTATTATTTTTATATAACATCTCTATACTATGGAATTTTAAAAAATACACTGAAAAAAATGCCAATTTGAACTTTGATTCCAATCTTACTTTCTCTTGATGAAGTGATTTCTCTATATTAAAAATCCTCTAACACAAAATACCAGGATTTTCTCCAGCCTTGTGTCCTGGCAGGAGACCCAGTCACTTACCACCTTTGTTTTATTTTTTTAAGGTAATAAAGTTTCTTTTTTTTAATTTAATTTTATTTTATCATGTTATGTTAGTCACCATATAATACATCATTAGTTTTTGATGTAGTGTTCCATGATTCATTGTTTTTGTATAACACCCAGTGCTCCACGCAGTACATGCCCTCCTTAATACCCATCACCGGGCTAACCAATCCCCCCTCCCCTCCTCCCATCTAAAACCCTCAGTTTGTTTCTCAGAGTCCATAGTCTCTCGTGGTTCGCCTCCCCCTCCGATTTCCCCCCCTTCATTTTTCCCTTCCTTCTCCTAATGTCCTCCATGCTATTCCTTATGTTCCACAAATAAGTGAAACCATATGATAATTGACTTTCTCTGCTTGACTTATTTCACTTAGCATAATCTCCTCCAGTCCCATCCATGTTGATGTAAAAGTTGGGTATTCATCCTTTCTGATGGCTGAGTAATA
>NW_027922457.1:0-1367 GCF_054177405.1 Leptonychotes weddellii
CAGTGCCCACCACCAGCCAAATAACTTCTCATTTATAGGTAATTTGTACAAATGGGAAAGGTTGGAATTCTCACATTCACCAAAGGATTGAAACGTGTTTTAAAAGCCAACCTAAGGCAGTCTGTGGAAGGCAAGTTCATGGAGGAAAGGTGGCTAATAGGTGATGGCAGATGGCTTTCCAGGGAGACCCTGGTGCGGCTGCCATGGGGGAAGCCATGTTGCAGCTGTAGATCGGAGCACATTTGACGGTGTTCCGTGGGAACGTGGAGACAATGCTGCCTCTGTTCCCATTCCCTGTGCTCTGACCTTGCTGGAGGCCAAGTGGTGTCACAGCTGCACTTGAGGGATGGTCAGTGGTGGTGGAAAGGGGGCCAGCGTGGTCCTCCCAGGACCAAGCCTGTCTCACCCCACTCACATGTCTGCAGGTGGGGCGACCTTTATTTGTGTATTCTACTGTATTTATTTATTTGCCTGGCTGATCAGCTTGGGATCACATTCCCAAGCTAGATGTGTCCCTTCTTTGTTCCTTCATAAAAGAAAGAAGGAAGGAAGGAAAGAAAGACTTCTAATTTTCTTTAGTTTCTACATTAATTGTCTTATTTTAAGACCTCTTAGACAAAGAAGAGAGATATGATTTGGCCATCACTTAGAAAGTATGTAGTTGTTTTGTTTAACATGTTATAGGCAAAGTATCCACTGCAGTAAAGAAATAGCTCCTACCCCTGCTCTGTGCTCTTAGTTTAATATATTCCCTTAACTTAAAAAGTTCTAAGACTAGGTAGGATTCCTTTAGCTTGATTAGCAAAGTTGTGGGAAATGAATGTGTCAATTACTTTGAATTTTCAGATTGAATTGGAGATAAGTTATTTCCTATTTCATGCAAAACAAAGTGTATTTTGCTGTTAATTTTAATATTAAAATCAATGATGTGTATCAGTGACTGGTCACCTAATGGGCCAACCCGGTCCTAATGTGTTATTTATCTCATGTAATTCACATAATGAAGATGGAAAGAAGATCTCATGTGTCCCATTGACCAGAGGAGGAAATCAAGGCTCTAAGAGTAACCTGCCCAAGCGCCCACAGAGTCAGTGGAGAAGTTGCCATCAAGAGTGCCACAGTCTTACTACTGGGTATTTACCCCAAAGATACAAAAGTAGGGATCCAAAAGGATACTTGCACCCCAATGTTTATAGCAGCAATGTCCACAATAGCCAAACTGTGGAAAGAGCCAAGATGTCCATCGACAGATGACTGGATAAAGAAGATGTGGTATATATATACAATGGAATATTATGCAGCCATCAAAAGGAATGAGATCTTGCCATTTGCAACGACGTGGATGGAACTGGAGGGTATTATGTTGA
>NW_027922458.1:0-227 GCF_054177405.1 Leptonychotes weddellii
CCATCCCACTTCCCTTCCTCAGAAACAGACCCCTTCCTCCCTCCCTCCCTCCCTCCTTTTCTCCCTCCCTTCCCTACTTTCCTTCCTTCCTTCCTTCCTCCCTCCCTCCCTCCCCCCTTCCTCCCTTCCTCCATCCTTCCCTCCCTCCTTTTCTCTCTCCCTTCCCTACTTTCCTTCCTTCCTTCCTTCCTTCCTTCCTCCCTCCCTCCCTTCCTTCCCTCCTTCTC
>NW_027922459.1:0-227 GCF_054177405.1 Leptonychotes weddellii
ACTTTCTCAAGAAATTGGCTCTGAATGCGTGAAGACGAAGAAGACAACAGCAAGAGGGTGACCGAGCTTGCTGTGTGTTGGTTTGGGGTACAACATTCAGCTAAATGAGGGGGCACAGTCTGAATGGGAGTCTGGAGAGTACCATTTCAGAGCTGGAGGCCTTTGCGATGGTGGCAAGAACCAAGGTGTGGCCGTGAAGGTGGGGTGATGAGAAATGGTGGCTCTGC
>NW_027922460.1:0-227 GCF_054177405.1 Leptonychotes weddellii
CTCACATTCAGGTCAGTCAGAAACTGGCGAGGTGGGAAGCCGCAGAGTGCGGCGTGAGTCTGGCCGGCAACACAGACAGGCGGCAGAGGGGCTTGTGAAAGGGGCTCCCTCAAACACAAGTCCCCGTCCTCATCCCAAGTGATGCCTTTGGCCTTTGCGTAGTGAGGTTATGTAAAAACAGGGACACCACAAGGAGAGTCGAAGATGGGGAGCAGGTTCCCCAGTTT
>NW_027922461.1:0-227 GCF_054177405.1 Leptonychotes weddellii
GCTATATATATATATATGTGTGTGTGTGTATATATATATATATATGGGTTTGAACTTCAAAGATTCATTTATACATGGATTTTTCAATAAATATAGTACAGTATTATAAATATATTTTCTCTTATGTTTTTAATAACATTTTATTTTCTCTAGCTTTATTGTAAAAATACAGTATATAATACATATAATATACAAAATATGTGTCAATTGACTGTTTATGTTACTGG
>NW_027922462.1:0-227 GCF_054177405.1 Leptonychotes weddellii
TCTGTCAAATAAATAAATAAAATCTTTAAAAAAAAAAAATACTGATGCCTGATTCCATTTCTAGAGGTTATGGTTTAATCTATACTGAGTATGGTTGAGTACTATACCTGAGCAGATCTACTATATACTGAATACTCTAATATATCTAGAGTATGGTTTAATATATACTGATATATATAGTATATATATGTATATATATGCTGATATATATATAATCAGCATATATA
>NW_027922463.1:0-227 GCF_054177405.1 Leptonychotes weddellii
GGATCACTTTCTTCTCAAGTCTCACTGGTCGAAATGGGACCTCCAACTTCTAGCAGTAAGTAGTCCTTGTACACCCACCACCCCCACCAATATGAATCCATGGGTCTGGGTTCAGACACTCGGATATTTACCTCATGTCCCCCAACCCTCTTTCCTTTCACGGACCAAGGCATCAATCTCTCTCTCTTTTTTTTTTCGCTTAAGATTTTATTTACTTATTTAACAGA
>NW_027922464.1:0-227 GCF_054177405.1 Leptonychotes weddellii
TGAACTGTGTCCCCTCAAAAAGAGATGCTGAAGTCTGTGATACTGTGATTTACAATAAGAAATACAGTTGACTCTTGAACAGTGCAGGGTTAGGGGCATCGACACCCCCCTTCCCACAGTGGAAAATCCGTGTGTAACTTTGGTTCCCCCCTCCCACAAAAATAACTACAGGTACCCCACTGTTGACCGGGAGCCTTACTGATAACCTAAACAGTTGATTAACACAT
>NW_027922465.1:0-227 GCF_054177405.1 Leptonychotes weddellii
AGCAAAAAAAAAAAAAAAACCCCAAAAAAACCCTATAAAAAAGCAAAAACCAAAATGATTAGTGTTTCCCTATAGCAAATTCGCCTATTCAAAAACTTTAACAGGAGAAATACCATGTATTTCTCAAAATTTTAGGAGAACCTACCAGTCTTGAGGATATTGCATACCCTGTCGATGGTCCCTACGTGGGTAAATGTGTGGCAGGCTCTGGGAACCCGTGTGAAGAA
>NW_027922466.1:0-227 GCF_054177405.1 Leptonychotes weddellii
TCCGGGACGGCGGCTGGAGGCTCACACCGGCATGCAGAACCACTCTCCAGCTCCAGAATGCCGCCCAGGCTGGTGTATTTGTGCATCTGCAGCTTGCTTCTGGGACCATTAAAAGCACAGCTGTTAGAGCGAAGAATCCACATGGCAAAGCGGGCCCACAGGTGCACACACCTTCCGCCTGGGGTGACTGGGACGTTGCGGGAATCTATTCACTGGAGTATTTTGGC
>NW_027922467.1:0-227 GCF_054177405.1 Leptonychotes weddellii
AGAGAGAGAGCACAAGTAGGCAGAGCAGCAGACAGAGGGAAAGGGAGAAGCAGGCTCTCCGCCGAGCAGGGAGCCCAATGCGGGGCTCGATCCCAGGACCCTGGGATCATGACCTGAGCCGAAGGCAGCCGCTTAACGACTGAGCCACCCAGGCGCCCTCCTTTTAAGTTTTAGTTGTATGAGGTAATCATTTTTTTTTCCCCCAGAGTACATAGGATATCACAGCT
>NW_027922468.1:0-1367 GCF_054177405.1 Leptonychotes weddellii
TGCTGCTGTCTAGGAGGGGCTTTGGTGCAGAGGGTCCCCGCAGAGACTAACGGCACTCGGCTAGCTGGAGAAGTCCCCATGGGGGCAAGACGTACACATTACAAATGCTCACGTTTTTCTTTATTTTAAAAGTTAAGCATCGGGGGCCTGTCAGGGACCACCATCTGACTTTTTGTTGTAAGAGTCTGATCACTGCTTGATTTCCCCCGAACAAGTCAGAAATAGAGGCCAGTGCTGAGGAAGGTAGTCTTGTACGTCTCAGAGCGCCGGGCCTGAGCCAGAAGCTGCTGCGTGGGACGGGCACTGGGAGAAGCACCTTCTAGAAGGCGTCCCCGCCGTGGTCACCCAGGTTAGACCGCGTCGCACCGGTGAGGCTGCCGTCCCTCCGTTCCAGGGAGGCGCGTCCGCGGGGAGGGGCGGCCCGGGCGGCCGATGGGTTCCAGATGTGCTCTCTGCACTAGTGACTTACTTTCTCTACACATGTCAACTTGAAAAATAAACAAACTATAAAAAGAAGGAAAAGAAAAAAGTAAAGGGAAATATTTCCACAAAGTCTGGGGTCTCTCTCCCTCTCTGTCACAGCGAACAAGAAAAGCACGAGAGGACAGTGAGGAATTTCTCCCGATCAGACACAGGGTGCTGTTTGTGAAAGGCACGTTTTCCCAGGGAAACCAACGAGTCCATCCTCCAAACTGAACCGAAACACCAAGCATTTGCCAACCAGCAAAATTTCCTGGAAAGCAGTGTTTTGTTGTTGTTTACAAGAATTTAGGAAAGAAAGGCCGGGCTGGCCATGTCGACGCCCCCAGGAAATTCCTTTGCTAATGAATATTTCCCCTTGCCCCATATTTCTGAGCAACCCAGCGGGGCTTTCAGAGGTTGCTTCCAGCAAGAGGCCTCGCACACAGGGCCCCGCACGCCTGCACTCTGCTGGGAGCCTAGGCCCGGAGCCCCCGGTGAGGTCACTGGGATGAGCAGGCTCCCCGCTCCCCGGCGGCTTTCCCGCACGGGACTCTCTCGGGCAGGGAAGGTGCGGGTGTTAACACAGATCGGGTGCAGTCCCGCGAGCGCATGGACGTGGGGTGGCCAGCAGGAGCCCAGGCACAAGCCCCAGGGGCTGCCTCCGTGCTCGCTCGCCTGGGTGCCCGGGCTTGTCCATTGTAAGGCAACCGATCTTGACACAAGAGGCCTTACCCTCGGCTCTTCAACCAGACTTTTCAGACTCTCCCTTCTCTGCCTGTTCTTAGTAACGGGATTGGACTCCTGCCCAGATTGCCGTGGGATGAATGAAGGTGTGTGGGAACGAGCTCCTCCGCAGCTAAGGGCCTATGCAAATAAGAGACATCTGGCCCAAGAAGTCCTAACTG
>NW_027922469.1:0-227 GCF_054177405.1 Leptonychotes weddellii
TCTAAGAAGGGGAGCAGAGGTGCTAACGGAGCTAATGGGGCACGTGGCCCAGCTCGAGATCTGAGTGCTCTGATACGGGGCGGGGTGGTACAGGGGCTTCCAGGGTAGATAGGAATTTTCGCTGGTCCCTGTGGCCACTAGCTGGAGGGTGAAGGACGGGGATGCGTCAGGAGGGGCCTGGGCCCCCCCGGGGAGGCGCTGGCTCAGTGCCGCTATCCCAGCAGGGT
>NW_027922470.1:0-227 GCF_054177405.1 Leptonychotes weddellii
TCCAAAGAATACTTTTAAAGATACTTGAGAGTACTGTGCTTCCATAAAATAATCCCATTAAATAGTAATCAGAGAACAAGAATTAGTCTTGCAAAAGCAGGAAAGAATGTCCAATGGAACAAAGACAGTCTCTTCAACAAATGGTGTTGGGAAAATTGGATAGCCACATGCAGAAGAATGAAACTGGACCATTTCCTTATACCACACACAAAAATAGACTCCAAATG
>NW_027922471.1:0-227 GCF_054177405.1 Leptonychotes weddellii
ACTATTAGAATTAATATATTGATTTTGTAAGATGATTAGATATAGTCAATATAAAAAAATTAGTATTTCTAGACCATTTATATTTAATGTAATTGTTCATATCATGGATTTAAATCTTGCATCTTACTAGTTATTTTCTCTTTGTCTCATCTCTTTTTTTTATATAACTCTTCTTATGCCTTCTTTTGGGTGAATTGAATAGTTTTTATGATTCTGTTTTATCTCCA
>NW_027922472.1:0-227 GCF_054177405.1 Leptonychotes weddellii
TCGAGTCCCGCATCGGGCTCCCTGATCGGCGAGGAGCCTGCTTCTCCCTCTGACCCTCCCCCCTCTCATGTACTCTCTCTCTCTCTCTCATTCTCACTCTCTCAAATAAATAAATAAATCTTTAAAAAAAAAGAAAATAACAAGATGGAAAAAGATATGTTCGAATATGTCATTCGAACGCTAAGCTTAAGAATCAGCCAAAGTAGACAAGGAATATTCCAAGGGAA
>NW_027922473.1:0-227 GCF_054177405.1 Leptonychotes weddellii
ATTCCACTTCTCCGATGAAGCCTTCTCTGATATTTCTGGGAAGAAGGCTTTGGGCTCCCCACTCTTGTCATACGTACTTCATTTCACATTAAATTACTTTATGTAGTTATGGTCCTGTTTTGAGTAGACTGAACGCCCTTTGAAGGTAGAGATCATTTCTTATTTATGTCAATAGGTCCATAGTTCTTTTTTTTTTTTTTAATGAATAAAGAAAGTTTATTATAGGC
>NW_027922474.1:0-227 GCF_054177405.1 Leptonychotes weddellii
CTCTCTCTATTTCATACAGCAAGGGCCCTTTTTTTTTTAGTAAGCTCTACACCCAACGTGGGGCTCAAACTCACGACCCTGAGATCAAGAGTTGCATGCTCTTCAAACTGAGCCAGCCAGGTGCCCGTGGCAAGTGCCTTTCAAAAATAATGTTGAAGAGGTTCAGGTCTGGTGTTTATTCTAGCATCATGTCATGGAATAGAACAGAAAAAATAGAAAAAGAAATG
>NW_027922475.1:0-227 GCF_054177405.1 Leptonychotes weddellii
GCAGCATAAGTCATAATCTCTGAGTCTTTTCTGTTTTGGGGGCTCCTCCTCCTAGTCATTCTGTTGATGGGTGTTTGAGGGAATGTATAGAGTCCAAATTATTGACCAGAACCCAAGCAAGATGCACCTGTTTTCTTGGGACCTTAGGGTTGCTGGCCTCTTGTTTTCCCAGCCTGTCTTCTGCGGGAGGGGCCTGCCGCGCTGTTACTCAGGCAACCCTGTTTGGG
>NW_027922476.1:0-227 GCF_054177405.1 Leptonychotes weddellii
GGACGCTGTTGAATTCCTGCTCACTTCGCCCAGCGAACTCTGGAGTCTCCACTCTGCAGGGAATGGCAGCTCGGGCTCAGACAATTCCAGGGCACCGATGGTTGAGCCTGGCTCTGGACTCCACCAGAGCCGGTCTGACGGTGCACCCACATTCCCAGCCGCCCCCCAGAAGTGCGGAAGAAGGGCTGGTCTGTGGCCTCGTGCCTCATCCTTTTTATCCTGCTCCC
>NW_027922477.1:0-227 GCF_054177405.1 Leptonychotes weddellii
AATCTTTAAAAAAAAAAAAATCACAAGCTGGGCCGAAACCAAGAGTTGGACACTCAGCTGACTGCACCACCCAGGTGCCCTTCTCACATTGAATTTTTAAATGTACTAAATAAAAGTGGAAAGGAGGAGAAGGTGGAAAAATGATTTTCTTCTTGGCTTATAAAAGGCTGGGCAAATGCCTACATTAAATCTCATAGGAAATCTAGATTATTGGATATTAACGTAAT
>NW_027922478.1:0-227 GCF_054177405.1 Leptonychotes weddellii
TTTATTTTTTTATTTATTTTTTTTTTAATTTTTTTTTATTCTTATGTTAATCCCCATACATTACATCATTAGTTCTAGATGAAGTGTTCCATGATTCATTGTTCGTGCACAACACCCAGTGCTCCATGCAGAATGTGCCCTCCTCAATACCCACCACCAGGCCAACCCATCCTCCCACCCCCCTCCCCTCTAGAACCCTGTTTGTTTTTCAGAGTCCATCTTCTCTC
>NW_027922479.1:0-1367 GCF_054177405.1 Leptonychotes weddellii
GACTGTCAGTGCATAGGAAAGTTGTGCAATGTGTGTTAAAAATTAGAAAAAAGAAGCCTGATTTTTTCATTCAGTCAGTCTCACAGAGGATCTGAAGATGGCATTTCCAGCAGCTTCTCAAGGAAGTTGAGCCCACGTCACAGGAGGAAGAGGTAGGAGAGACAGCCCTGGATTCCATCAGCAATCAAGAACAGCACCAGAGTCCCAGGAGATGTGAAAAATAATTTTTATGGGAACAAATGCCAAATTGCTGCCCTTCAGATGAAGACTACAAGCTTTTTTGTGCACACTGAAAAACCTCAGGCTTGGGAGTCTGTACGATTCGTCTCCTTGGGCTGCTGGAAGTACCACAACTTCGGCGGCTTGAAACAACAGGAATTTATTGTCTCAGAGTTCTGGAGGCAAGGAGTCCAAAACCCATGCGTGGGCAAAGCCACGCTCCCTCTGAAACCTGTAGGAGAGTCCTTCCTTGCCTTGCTTGTGGTGCTTTGTCGGCAATCCCTGGCATTTCTTGGCTTGCAAGAAATCTTGGCCTCCAGCCTTCACATAGCCTTCTCCCCGTGTGTCTGCCTACACACGACTGTCTTCTTAGAAGGACACCAGTCATATTGGATGAGGGGTTCTTCCTACTCCGGTATGACCTCATCTTAAATAATCACATCTGCAATGACCTATTCCTAAAGGAGGTCAGATTCTGAGGGACTAGAGTTAAGATTTCAATGTAACTTTTTGAGGGGAACATAATCCAGTTCATAACAGGGGCAGTTTGGGAACATGTCACAATTAAAACAGGATTCAGAGACCCAGTTGACCCAGAAAGTCAAATTGTTACCTGTTTGGTTACTACCTTCTGAAAGTGGATAGGAAGCATCAGGCTCCAATTGACCAAATTTCCCAAAGTATTAGCCAAGCCCGTCTGGCCAAGCCCTTCTGGCCTGCTGTTTTCTAGAACTCGAGTCCAAGGGTCATGCTAACTGTGGGTAACTCAGTTCTGGCACACTCATTTCCTGCCTTTTCTTCCAGAGCAGAAGCTCAACAATCATTAGATGCATCATTAGGACAAAAAATTTCTTTACTCGTCAGTCTCTGGCCCTTCATGAGCTCCATGGCTGGCAATGCCTTTGCTGCTAAATCAATGCTCCTCATTCCTATTCTATCATTCTATCATGGCACACAGAGGGAGAAAAGGTAGCATTTGGAAAGCACTAGGGAAAAGGTACAAGTCTCCTCTAGCTACCTCTAGACACCTACCTACTGGGTCCTGGAAGGGATGCCTAGGGCTAGATGACTGTACCCAGATGTCAATCTAGGACTCTGACTCTACTACCCCAATTCTCCCCCTCAGTGGCTCTCCATTTGGTGACTCC
>NW_027922480.1:0-227 GCF_054177405.1 Leptonychotes weddellii
AGCATATTCAGTGCTTCATTGTTGAACTGTGAAGGTTTTTAAAGCATGTTTGAGCTACTGGTCACTTCATTTTATGTGAAAACACACAATTAAGCTTAAAGAGACATTTCACCAAGTGAATGCTGGTGCATACTTTGATTTCACTATTTAGTGATGTAATTTTTCCAACATTTTCCCAAAATTGAAACCCAGCCTTCAATGGCACATGATGAGTGTTTAACTTAGTT
>NW_027922481.1:0-227 GCF_054177405.1 Leptonychotes weddellii
TCAAAGTTAATCCAAATTGCTTTCTCTCTAGAGATGAAGCACTGAAGCATTCTTGAATTAAAACTTCTCTATACATACGCATATACATTGATATCAACTGGACATATAGTACACATCTATACCATAAATTATAGTTGGATCTTAAATGCATTTGAAAATATTGACAAGGGATTTGAAAAACTTTTCAAACTCTATAGATCTATATAAATATTAGTAAAAATGTATTT
>NW_027922482.1:0-227 GCF_054177405.1 Leptonychotes weddellii
GAGCGTTCCCTTCCCACTTGTGTGCAAAGTCACATGCAAGAGATTGGGTCCCCTGTAGACAGCTGGCTCCCAATTAGGAGGAGAAAGGGGCTCTCCTGGGGGTAACCCCAGACCCACTGAATGAAGGTCTGTCCTCCGTGGAGAGCAGCGAGTCAGGGGCAGAGTGAGGGGAGCCTCAGGGATGGAGTGTGACCCCCCCCTCCCTGCTCTCCCCGAGCTCAGGGCCA
>NW_027922483.1:0-227 GCF_054177405.1 Leptonychotes weddellii
GGGCGCCAGGCCTGCCATCCAGGGCTCCGGCTTTGTCCCCACTGATGGCAGGCCAGGCCAGGCCGAGGCGGTGGGTGTCAGGAAAGGTCAGAGATGGAGAAATGGGGGCGGGCACACAGTGGGGGTGACGGGGAGGGCTGCAGGGGGGTGCGCAGGGCTGGGCACGGTGGGCAAGGAGGCCCAGAGGAGAGAAGCAGCCATGGAAGGAGAGACTTCAGGGACCCACC
>NW_027922484.1:0-227 GCF_054177405.1 Leptonychotes weddellii
GACCCATGAACTGAACCTGATCCCTCCCTTCCCTGATCTTGACATGTATGTTCTTCCCACTGTTGTGCCCACTGTCCTGTTTCAAGGATGTAGCCTTGAGAGAGTAATGTGTTATTGAGACCATCTGGACTGAATATATGACTGAACCCTATTAAGGCCCCTATAAAAAAGTCTTCAGATTCTGGCAGGCAGGTGTGGAGAGCTATTCATCTTGCAGCCACCCAGGA
>NW_027922485.1:0-227 GCF_054177405.1 Leptonychotes weddellii
CTAAACTAAGCAGCATAGTTTTGATCAGTTGACGGAATATGAGAAAAGAAAATTCATTGGAACTTGATCTTTGAAATAGTCTCCAGAGAGTTCATAGGGGTTAAAATATTACACAAACAGAAAGAAAGCAAAAAATATCTAATCATGGCATACCAACTTGCTTTCTAGGGAGCAGGGTTTCCATAATCATAAGGTAAATAATAAACGGTTTTCAACTTTATAATATA
>NW_027922486.1:0-227 GCF_054177405.1 Leptonychotes weddellii
TTGGAGCTTAATTGCTCCTCTTGCTCTCCCAGTTAAAGAAAGGTGGGCGAAGGGAGAGTTGAAAACAGAACTAAGAAGTCCAGACCTCCGAAGGCAGTAGGTATGTGGTTTTTATGACCAACGGAGACTTGGCTTCCCCATTTCCTTGAACCTGTGCAGGTGAGCTCCAGTGGAATTGCTTGCCAGCTAGTACACACAGCAGAGCTCCCACTATGAAACCTAGGGTC
>NW_027922487.1:0-227 GCF_054177405.1 Leptonychotes weddellii
GTTTGGAGCGCCTTGGGGGTAGGACAGAGTTCCCGTTTGGTCCAGCAGCCCCACTTCCGGCTCTAGACCCAAAGGGCCTGAATGCGAGTGTGATGCTTAAGTTTTAGGTGTCGCCGTGACTGAGCCTGTGACAGTGTTTCTGGATGAATCCGCGGACTCGGTCAAGCAGCTTGGGTGGGCCTCATCCAATCAGTCGAAGGGCCACAAACAAGCTGCCTGGGAGGGAC
>NW_027922488.1:0-227 GCF_054177405.1 Leptonychotes weddellii
GGTCTTGCCTTTGCAAAATGGGGGGGGAAAAAAAAGGAAAAATATCTAAGATGTCCATAGAAACCAAACACCTCCCAGGATTCTGTATTCTCTGCATTGTTTCTCTTCACAGAACATGTCAACTTCCTGAAAATCGTTCAGGCTGAGACCCTGGGTCTTTTAAGTTACAATGTTTCAGGAGGTTTGTGTTCGGCTCCCCTTGCAGTCCCAGGCACTGTGCCACTCAC
>NW_027922489.1:0-227 GCF_054177405.1 Leptonychotes weddellii
TTTGGGGGCAGTCTCTATCGTTTGAGTAGCTGATATGAAGCTATCTTTGTTTCAAGGGGACAAAATTCTGCAGTAACATTTCTGTTTAAGAATCCACCTCCTTCTTTGTGGATCAGGCCATGGTAGACTTGATCAGAGTTGATACCCTTGGTTAATGCCTCCTTACTCTTACATTTCACCCACTTCAGATTTTTTTTTTCATTAAAAACATGCCCTTAATATATCAC
>NW_027922490.1:0-1367 GCF_054177405.1 Leptonychotes weddellii
ATTCTATTCTATTCTATTCTATTCTATTCACCTAACGATTATTCCTAGCGTCTGCTCATTTCTTCCTCTCTGGGGATCTGTGGTATCTGGTGGATCATATTAGCTCCATTTCACAGTCACAGTTAATACAGAAGGAGACCAGCTTAGCATTATAACTGTTACATCTCTTTTCTCCCTGGGTACTTAAGCTTTCCAAAATATGTACCCAATCCACTAACCTGATCCTCAGGGGCCAACTGACCATTGGCAAGGTTCTAGCCCTCCTCAGAGGAGAGTTTTTTCTCTGTCTATACTCACCTCAGTGCTTCTGTCTGCAAATTCCCGTGACATCACACGTGGACCTGGTGCAGTTTTCTTCTGAGTCCTCAACACATTTTCTCTTCATCTCCACATGGAGCCTCTACGTTGAGATAAGAGAGGAGAGTCCCACAGTAAAGAGGACCTTTGGGAATTTATGTTTTACAGGATGGAGATAAACTTCAACATCCTGAAGGGAAACTCAAGACTGGAAGGATACAAGGTACGTGTCTACAGAACAGTCTTCTTCCATATGGAGCATGGGCAGAGTAAATGAAGGGCACGGATATTGCCGAGCACGTCCCCAGACCGCAAGCTTTCAACTGGAATAACAGTCTCTAACAAGTTCTCATTGTTTACCAGTATTGATAGACTCTCTTACAACTATACCATTATCCATGGCATAGACAATGACCCAAGTTGGCAAATTATTCACATGCATTCTAGAGCAGAAGACAAGTGGTCACTTTAAGCCCCCAAAGGGAAATCTGTTTGAACTAATGAGCTAACAAGAGACAGAAGAGGGAACATGGAAGAATTCATTCCTTCATGCGAAGATATTTTCAGAATGCTTAAATGTACATAACACTCTGGTGCTGAGAAGTCTATTGAAGTGATGTAAGATAGGTATTGTGTTGGTGAGACGGGTTACTCTCAAAAACTCAGAGATAAACTGTGGAGATAATCATTACTAGTAAGATAGTGAAATCACATGGTTCTTACCCAAATAGTAGAGATCACTGGATTCTGCACAGACATTGCCAAATATATTTTTTAGCAACAGATACATCTCTACATAGATGAGGAATTGAGAAAAGAGGGAGAGAGATGGCTAACCTTCAGTGAGCATTTATAGCAACACCGATTGAAGTACTTAACAGGATGCTCCCTCAATGTTTGTAACAAGACTATGGCATCACCTCCAAACTGTATGGATGAAGAAATTGAGAAGCACTGAGCTTAAATAACTTGCAAAACCAGGGACAGTGGGCAGGTGGTAAAGAAAAATGCAAACTTACTCATTTCCTTTCTCCATGAATGGAGTCATCCTCAGAGCTGTCCAAGCCATA
>NW_027922491.1:0-227 GCF_054177405.1 Leptonychotes weddellii
TGCTGCCCTGTTTCGTAACATCCCTTCTCTGCCTACCTGGAGAAGAGTGAGCAACAAAAAAGACACCACCTGAGTAGATTACTTGGATCCCCTTTTTGCTGCTCAGCTTCTCAATATTAACCTAACTTCTGTACATTCACAGGTAGGTTAATTTGATTCCCTTCCTACAGTGAAAGAGCAAAGCCAAAGACTGAATCAGATATTTTAAAAGCACATAAGTGATAAAA
>NW_027922492.1:0-227 GCF_054177405.1 Leptonychotes weddellii
AAAGCGACCACTTTCTGGAAGGTAGGACGTGCGGAGAAGTGAATCCGAGGCGATATTCGGGAGGATAGACGGCGGGGGAGGGGCCTCCGTCGGCCGCTTCTGGCAAGTGATAGAACCACGGAGCACAAAATTGGAACTTTTAAAAGTCTGCTCCGCTGAGGGACGTCACTCCGGTGGCTAAGCAGGGGGTGGAACCCTCCGGGACAGTGTGGTCTCAGGACCCTTGG
>NW_027922493.1:0-227 GCF_054177405.1 Leptonychotes weddellii
ATAGGATGAGCCAAAAGAAGGAGGTCACATTCCTGATTCTCTGAATACCCACAAATTCTTGGCAGCAGAGCTGATGGGACGTCCTTGTTCTCACGGGTAGACCACAGACCCTCAGATATGATCTGGACCCCATGTTCCAGCAGATCCTGGAAGCCAAGGATGTTGCCAATCCTGCACCCCACTCTGCACCTGCAACAGAGTACAGATTTCTCACTGGGGTGTCTTCT
>NW_027922494.1:0-227 GCF_054177405.1 Leptonychotes weddellii
TTCTTGTCATCACTTTTCAAATTTTAAACTATTTCACAGAAAATCTTCCTCAAAGTAACTTTTTAAGTTTTAAGAATTTCAGAAAATTCTTAAGTTATGCTGTAGAGGGATAAATAACACTATATACCCTTCAGACAATGGAAAGAAAATTATTGCCCACATTTTCATTTTCTAATGGCATTTTGCTTTACGATTTCATTGTTGTTTGTGATCAGAAAAAATTGTCC
>NW_027922495.1:0-227 GCF_054177405.1 Leptonychotes weddellii
AGCAAAAAAAAAAAAAAAACCCAAAAACAACCCTATAAAAAAGCAAAAACCAAAATGATTAGTGTTTCCCTATAGCAAATTCGCCTATTCAAAAACTTTAACAGGAGAAATACCATGTATTTCTCAAAATTTTAGGAGAACCTACCAGTCTTGAGGATATTGCATACCCTGTCGATGGTCCCTACGTGGGTAAATGTGTGGCAGGCTCTGGGAACCCGTGTGAAGAA
>NW_027922496.1:0-227 GCF_054177405.1 Leptonychotes weddellii
TGCCTTTCTTCTCACAGTTTTTTGTTCTTTTTTTTTTTTTTTTTGCTTTTTGCTTTCACTTCTTTTTTATTTTTATTTTTTGCTTTTTTTTTAAAGCACATTATTTACAGTGACGTGTGATGGGTGTATTGTTGTTGTTTAAATGAATTAATTAGCATTTTAAGAATTTCCTAGCCTTAGTTTCTTTTTTTTTTTTTTTTAAAGATTTTATTTACTTATTTGACAGA
>NW_027922497.1:0-227 GCF_054177405.1 Leptonychotes weddellii
AGCAGACTACCCGCTGAGCAGGGTGCCTGATGTGGGACTTGATTCCAGGACCCCAGGATCATGACCCAAGCTGAAGGCAGATGCTTAACTGACTGAGCCACCCAGGTGCCCCTAGATCTTCTTATCTTTAGAATTCAGGACTTATTGGGAAAAGGCTAAATGTGTATCTTTTCTCACAGGACTGCATTGCCCTAATGACCAATGATGTTGAGTGTCTCTCCATGTGG
>NW_027922498.1:0-227 GCF_054177405.1 Leptonychotes weddellii
GATAGTAATATAAAATAGAAATATTATATTCTAATCTTATTAGTTCAAGCTTTTCTGTAATACTAAACTTGAGCTATGGAGAGCAATAGTTGCCCTTGGTGATCTACCTGAAGAATGCTGAGAAGCCCTCCCCAAGAAGCATGGATAGACTGAAGCACCCTGAGCTCAACTCAAAACATATTTCAATTTTTTTTTTTTTAGAGAGAGTGTGCAGGAGCAGGGGGTGG
>NW_027922499.1:0-227 GCF_054177405.1 Leptonychotes weddellii
GTCTTTTTAAAAAATACATAAATAGGGGCGCCTGGGTGGCTCAGACGGTTGAGCTTCTGCCTTCGGCTCGGGTCATGATCCCGGCGTCCTGGGATCGAGCCCCGCATCGGGCTCCCTGCTCGGCTGGAAGCCTGCTTCTCCCTCTCCTACTCCCCCTCCTTGTGTTCCCTCTCTCTCTGTCAAATAAATTTAAAAAAAAACAAGAAAAAAAATACATAAATAAAATG
>NW_027922500.1:0-227 GCF_054177405.1 Leptonychotes weddellii
AAAAAAAAAAAATAGCCAAACTGTGGAAGGAGCCAAGATACGCTCAACAGATGAATGGATAAAGAAGATGTGGTCCATATATACAATGGAATATTACTCAGCCACCAGAAAGGATGAATACCCACCATTTATATTGACATGAATGGAACTGGAGGGGATTATGCTAAGTGAAATAAGTCAAGCAGAGAAAGTCAATTATCATATAGTTTCACTCATATTTGGAACAT
>NW_027922501.1:0-1367 GCF_054177405.1 Leptonychotes weddellii
TGCTGCTGTCTAGGAGGGGCTTTGGTGCAGAGGGTCCCCGCAGAGACTAACGGCACTCGGCTAGCTGGAGAAGTCCCCATGGGGGCAAGACGTACACATTACAAATGCTCACGTTTTTCTTTATTTTAAAAGTTAAGCATCGGGGGCCTGTCAGGGACCACCATCTGACTTTTTGTTGTAAGAGTCTGATCAGTGCTTGATTTCCCCCGAACAAGTCAGAAATAGAGGCCAGTGCTGAGGAAGGTAGTCTTGTACGTCTCAGAGCGCCGGGCCTGAGCCAGAAGCTGCTGCGTGGGACGGGCACTGGGAGAAGCACCTTCTAGAAGGCGTCCCCGCCGTGGTCACCCAGGTTAGACCGCGTCGCACCGGTGAGGCTGCCGTCCCTCCGTTCCAGGGAGGCGCGTCCGCGGGGAGGGGCGGCCCGGGCGGCCGATGGGTTCCAGATGTGCTCTCTGCACTAGTGACTTACTTTCTCTACACATGTCAACTTGAAAAATAAACAAACTATAAAAAGAAGGAAAAGAAAAAAGTAAAGGGAAATATTTCCACAAAGTCTGGGGTCTCTCTCCCTCTCCGTCACAGCGAACAAGAAAAGCACGAGAGGACAGTGAGGAATTTCTCCCGATCAGACACAGGGTGCTGTTTGTGAAAGGCACGTTTTCCCAGGGAAACCAACGAGTCCATCCTCCAAACTGAACCGAAACACCAAGCATTTGCCAACCAGCAAAATTTCCTGGAAAGCAGTGTTTTGTTGTTGTTTACAAGAATTTAGGAAAGAAAGGCCGGGCTGGCCACGTCGACGCCCCCAGGAAATTCCTTTGCTAATGAATATTTCCCCTTGCCCCATATTTCTGAGCAACCCAGCGGGGCTTTCAGAGGTTGCTTCCAGCAAGAGGCCTCGCACACAGGGCCCCGCACGCCTGCACTCTGCTGGGAGCCTAGGCCCGGAGCCCCCGGTGAGGTCACTGGGATGAGCAGGCTCCCCGCTCCCCGGCGGCTTTCCCGCACGGGACTCTCTCGGGCAGGGAAGGTGCGGGTGTTAACACAGATCGGGTGCAGTCCCGCGAGCGCATGGACGTGGGGTGGCCAGCAGGAGCCCAGGCACAAGCCCCAGGGGCTGCCTCCGTGCTCGCTCGCCTGGGTGCCCGGGCTTGTCCATTGTAAGGCAACCGATCTTGACACAAGAGGCCTTACCCTCTGCTCTTCAACCAGACTTTTCAGACTCTCCCTTCTCTGCCTGTTCTTACTAACGGGATTGGACTCCTGCCCAGATTGCCGTGGGATGAATGAAGGTGTGTGGGAACGAGCTCCTCCGCAGCTAAGGGCCTATGCAAATAAGAGACATCTGGCCCAAGAAGTCCTAACTG
>NW_027922502.1:0-227 GCF_054177405.1 Leptonychotes weddellii
CAGGGAAAGCAGTCAGAGAACAAAAGCACCAAAAAAACAATTTTCACTGAGCCCATCCACCCTACAGGGGGCAGGGCAACTCTGCCCAAACAGGGTTGCCTGAGTAACAGTGCAGTGGGCCCCTCCCCCAGAAGACAGGCTGGGAGAACAAGAGGGCAACAACCCTAAGGTCCCTAGAAAACAGGTGCATCTTGCTTGCATTATGGTCAGTAATTTGGACTCTGTAC
>NW_027922503.1:0-227 GCF_054177405.1 Leptonychotes weddellii
TTGCAGTGCGCTGTGCCCTGAAATCCCCCACCTGACAGGTTTTGTGGGCAACTACGGTTATTTAGCAGAGATATGATAGAAACGCAGCAAAGCACAGTGACCACGCCTGATGGCCTGGATTCACATCCCATTTACAAGCTACACATACCTGAGAGAGTTCCCGAGAGCCCTCTGTGCCTCAGTTCCCTGTCCTGACATGTGGAAATATTCATACCGCCTACTCACTA
>NW_027922504.1:0-227 GCF_054177405.1 Leptonychotes weddellii
AGGTGAAGAAGCTGCGGGAGAGAAGTCGGAAGCTGGCAGAGGTTGGTTCAGGAGGTTTAAGGAAAGAAGTCAGTCGTCAGTCTCCATAACATACAAGTGCAAGGTGAAGCAGCAGGTGCTGATGGAGAAGCTGCAGCAAGTTGTCCAGATCTAGTGAGATAACGAATGAACGTGGCTACACTAAACAACAGATTTTCCCAAACATTAATAAGAGTTTGGAAGAAGCT
>NW_027922505.1:0-227 GCF_054177405.1 Leptonychotes weddellii
GGTCACGTGATCACGCAGACCAACAAGTCCTCCCTCCGTTCCCTGGTCCTGTGGCTTCGTGGAAGCCTGTCTCCTTCCTCCCTTGTGAAGTGAGGAGCCGGGCTTGAAGGCCTCCAGGGTTCCTTGGAGGAAGCAGAGCGTGGAGTGTCACAGAGCCCCCTGCCAGGCTGTAAACGAGCCTAATGACAAAATGCCTCCACTCTGACCAGCTCCCACAGGGCCTCCAC
>NW_027922506.1:0-227 GCF_054177405.1 Leptonychotes weddellii
TGGATCACTCATCCAGAGCAAGGGAAGCCACAGACCAAATTAAAAGAAGGGAACAAAGTTACTCCTTGGCTTGTGAGCATCCAGGAGCTCAGGATCTACTGATTTCCAGGGAAATGAAGGGATTTCCAAGTGTAATTCTGCCACTAAGGGACCTTTGCCTTACACACTGAGACTCCTACCCCTGCATGAGAGGGGGCTCCCATATATTCCAGAAGCAACTCTGCATG
>NW_027922507.1:0-227 GCF_054177405.1 Leptonychotes weddellii
ACTGTGTGCACAGAATTTAGACCTCACATTAAAGTACCAGTATTTTATGTGTCCTGCCGATTTCATGTTCAAGTTCAATACAAATATATAAATCATTAAACAGTTAACTGGAGACACCTCAGTTGAACATCTTTTATTGTGGCTTCTTGACAGATTTTCATTCAGCTATTAAAGCACAGTATTGTTAGTGCAAAAGTCTGTTTCCGGATTTCCTTTGTGTTGCTGCT
>NW_027922508.1:0-227 GCF_054177405.1 Leptonychotes weddellii
TTCCTGATGAAATATGATATGGGGAATCTTTTTTTTTTTTTTAAGATTTTATTTATTTATTTGAGAGAGAATGAGAGACAGAGAGCATGAGAGGGAGGAGGGTCAGAGGGAGAAGCAGACTCCCTGCCGAGCAGGGAGCCTGATGCGGGACTCGATCCCGGGACTCCAGGATCATGACCTGAGCCGAAGGCAGTCGCTTAACCAACTGAGCCACCCAGGCGCCCCTG
>NW_027922509.1:0-227 GCF_054177405.1 Leptonychotes weddellii
TCACTCTTTTGCTACAATTTTTGGTTTTGAAAAATAATTTTTCATTAAAAGTGTTGTGTTAAAAAAAAAAAGTGTTGTGTGGGCGCCTGGGTGGCTCAGTTGTTAAGCGTCTGCCTTCGGCTCAGGTCATGATCCCAGGGTCCTGGGATCAAGTCCCACATCGGGCTCCCTGCGCAGCGGGAAGCCTGCTTCTCCCTCTCCCACTCCCCCTGCTTGTGTTCCCTCTC
>NW_027922510.1:0-227 GCF_054177405.1 Leptonychotes weddellii
TGCTCATCACAACATGGGCCCTCCTTAGTACCCATCACCCTGTTACCCCATCCCCTCCTCCCCTCTGAAACCCTCAGTTTGTTTCCCAGGGTCCATAGTCTCTCATGGTTCATCCCCCTCTCTGATTTCTCCCCCTTCAGATTTCCCTCCCTTCCCCCATGGTCTTCTGTGCTATTGCTTATGTTCCACATATGAATGACACCATATGATAATTGCCTTTCTCTGCT
>NW_027922511.1:0-227 GCF_054177405.1 Leptonychotes weddellii
CTCATGTCGTTGATTATTTAAAGCTTACTTATGTATTTATTTAAGTAATCTCCACACCCAACATGGGCTCGAACTCACAACCCCAAGATCAAGAGTCGTATGCATCTGAGCCAACCAGGTGCCCCAGTCATTGATTATTTAAGAGAACAACATCTTCTTACTTTTGAAAAAGCTAAGATTCTTTACAATCCTGTTACTGTGTATATACGTTTAAAATCTCTTACTGT
>NW_027922512.1:0-1367 GCF_054177405.1 Leptonychotes weddellii
TTTTTTTAATTCTTCTTTAATTTCCTGGCTGACCCATTCATTCTTTAGTAGGATGCTCTTTAGCCTCCATGCATTTGAGTTCTTTCCAACTTTCCTCTTGTGATTGAGTTCTAGTTTCAAAGCATAGTGGTCCAAAAATATGCAGGGTATGATCCCAATCTTTTGGTAGTGGTTGAGATCTGATTTGTCACCTAGGATGTGATCTATTCTGGAGAATGTTCAATGGGCACTAGAGAAGAATGTGTATTCTGTTGCTTTGGGATGGAATGTTCTGAGTTTATCTGTGAAGTCCATTTGGTCCAGTGTGTCATTTAAAGCCTTTATTTCCTTGTTGATCTTTTGCTTCAATGATCTGTCCATTTCAGTGAGGGGGGTGTTAAAGTCCCCTACTATTATTGTATTGTTGTCAATGTGTTTCTTTGATTTTGTTATTAATTGGCTTATATAATTGGCTGCTCCCATGTTAGGGGCATAGATATTTACAATTGTTAGATCTTCTTGTTGGATAGACCCTTTAAGTAGGATATAGTGTCCTTCCTCATCTCTTATTATAGGCTTTGGTTAAAAATCTAATTTGTCTGATATAAGGATTGCCACCCCAGGTTTATTTTGATGTCCATTAGAACGGCGAATGGTTTTCCAACCCCTCACTTTCAATCTGCAAGTGTCTTTGGGTCTAAAATGAGTCTCTTGCAGGCAGCATATCGATGGGTCTTGTTTTTTTATCCAATCTGATAGCCTGTGTCTTTTGACTGGGGCATTTAGCCCATTTACATTCAGGGTAACTATTGAAAGATATGAATTTAATACCATTGTATTGCCTGTAAGGTGACTGTTACTGTATATTGTCTGTGTTCCTTTCTGGTCTATGTTACTTTTAGGCTCTCTCTTTGCTTAGAGGACCCCTTTCAATATTTCCTGTGGGGCTGGCTTGGTGTTTGCAAATTCTTTTAGTTTTTTGTTTGTCCTCAAAGCTTTTTATCTCTCCTTCTATTTTCAATGACAGCTAGCTGGATATAGTATTCTTGGCTGCATATTTTTCTCATTTAGTGCTCTGAATATATCATGCCAATCCTTTCTGGCCTGCCAGGGCTCTGTGGATAGGTCTGCTGCCAATCTAATGTTTCTACCATTGTAGGTTACAGACCTCTTGTCCTGAGCTGCTTTCAGGATTTTCTCTTTGTCTCTGAGACTTGTAAGTTTTACTATTAGATGTTGGGGTGTTGACCTATTTTTATTGATTTTGAAAGGGGTTCTCTGTGCCTCCTGGATTTTGATGCCTGTTTCCTTCCCCAAATTAGGGAAGTTCTCCACTATAATTTGCTCCAATATACCTTCTGCTCTTCTCTCTCTTTCTTCTTCTTCTG
>NW_027922513.1:0-227 GCF_054177405.1 Leptonychotes weddellii
CAACATGGGGCTCAAACTCATGACCTGGAGATTAAAAGTCGCATGCTCTGCTGACAGCCAGCCAGACGCCCCATGAAGCAGCATAATCTTTTTTTTTTTTTATTCTTATGTTAATCCCCATACATTACATCATTAGTTTTAGATGAAGTGTTCCATGATTCATTGTTTGTGCATAACACCCAGTGCTCCATGCAGAATGTGCCCTCCTCAATACCCACCACCAGGCT
>NW_027922514.1:0-227 GCF_054177405.1 Leptonychotes weddellii
CAACCTAAATAAAATGTGAATTTTGTTTAAAAAAAAAAAAAAACCTTGCTAGATGAGACAAAATCATTCTGGCCATATTTGGAAATGTTTGCTCTTTGAATTATTCTCTAATGATTAGCAACCATTCTTACGTACCAACAATTTTGAGTGTTTGATATATTTTTAAAAATATTATTTTTGTCTGGAAATTTTTCTTTGTGTAAATTCACTACTAGCACTCTTCATTA
>NW_027922515.1:0-227 GCF_054177405.1 Leptonychotes weddellii
TGTTTAAAGAGTAGGGCTGGGCTGATAGGGATAAAGCATAGGGGCTGTGGGCCTCAGAGCCAGAAGCCACAGGTCCTGCCTCAATTTTGCTTTGGTGACTTACAAGTCATGTGCTTTGGCATGGATCTTTTCCAATTTTTTTTTTTTTTAGATCTTGGACACTATTGTTGTAAAGGAAACTTCCTGGCTGCCCGTTGGCCTAAGCTAAACTCCAGAAGGGGCAGCAT
>NW_027922516.1:0-227 GCF_054177405.1 Leptonychotes weddellii
TGAGAAAAAGATGTCTATTCTCACCACTTTTTTTTTTTAAGATTTTATTTATTATTTATTTATTTATTTATTTATTCATTTATTTATTTTATTTGAGAGAGAGAGAGTGCACAAGCAGAGGGAGGAGCAGAGGGAGGGAGGGAGAATATGAATCAGACTCCATGCTGAGTATGGAGACCTACACAGGGCTCCATCCCACGATTGTGAGATCATGACCTGAATGAAAA